>NW_015551080.1:326089-326470 GCF_001515605.1 Sinocyclocheilus anshuiensis | reverse complement strand
CACCACAGCGTCTTGTCTCCATTGGCAACACGCACGATTTGTGTCGATTGCAAGTGACGTTGCAGGTAGCGGAGAGTGCAAGTGGCGATTGCAAGTGACATTGTAATTTAGTTTCTTTTTTTTTCTTGTCTTCACCACCTGGCTACTGTTGTAAAATGTTGAGAGATTCAAACAAACAAACAAAAAAATAAATAGAACAAAATAGAAAATAAAGACTGCAAGTGACGTCACTTGCGGAAGCGCAAGTGTAAGAGAGTGCAAGTCTGAGAGTGCAAGTCTGACAGTGCAAGTCTGCAGCCAGACCCTTCTCGTTCATTTAGAAACTCCTACCCAGAAGCACTTAGGAGCACAAAAGTTGTTTGTCACCAAATATGGTGTGTG
>NW_015551080.1:317573-325506 GCF_001515605.1 Sinocyclocheilus anshuiensis | reverse complement strand
TGTGTGTGTGTGTGTGTGTGTGTGTGTGTGTGTGTGTGTGTGTGTGTTTCTCACTTCATAGACTTTGATGTACTGTCTATTTGGTGCCCCGAGGCCAGTCGGCTGGAAGATGAAGGTGGTTAATGTTACTGGGCGAGAGACTCGTTGAACGCAGGGCTGAGACAAGCTAATGTATTGCTAATTGCAGACTGAAAGATGTCGCAGTACATGCATGTGAAGGGACGTTTGTGTGTGCATGATCTATGTTTATTCAACACCGGTTTACTTTTCTTATAAAGTAATACCCTTGTGAAAAAGATGTTCACTTTAGCATACTTTTAAAAGAGTACTTATTACGCAAATTATATACACTGAAAAAAATTGGTATAGAAACAATTTTCACTCAGAACTTGCTTGTGAATTTCACAATTAATTACAAAGAAACAGCAAGTAACATATTGAATTAAACGTGAAATTTTGTAATTATAAAATAGTACTTTCTTGTAAAACGTAATCTAATGATTTTTGTTTTATTTACAACTTACAACAATTGAAAATGTATTAGAGTTTAAATGCATATTAAATGCAATTAGTTGATCTTTAGAGAGCTTTTTGTCCCACTTAAGTAGGACTTAAGTTAATCTTTATATATGATTTTATAATTACTTCTATTGTCTTTGAAATGTGGTTAAAGAATACTGCTGAATGTACTGAAATATACTCTAATGTCATTTCTATTGAAACGTGTATGATGTATTTAAATATGCTTGTATGCAATTTAGTGCATTTAAAAATATTACCTTTAAATAATATAATTGATACACTACAGTAAAATGTATAATCAAGTACTTTACTTGTGCTTCAATATGTTACTCACCACATCAAACTAATAAATTATTTAAAGCACAACAAAAGACTTTAAAGTAAAACTTTTAATTTGACATTATTAAAAAGTGCACTTTTCAAAAGTCTACTTAAGTGTGTTAAAAAACATTCATGAAAGTGTATATTTTCATTAATATCTGCAAGTACAGCTTTAAAATGATCCATAGCATTATAAATGTCTTTGCTTTCACTTTTGATCAATTTAATGTATCCTTGCTTTAATAATAAATTAGTAATCAAAATGTTTTTATTAAATTAATTAATATTTATTAAATTAATACTTTTAATAAAAATATTATTTTCTTTTTTTTAAATCTTACCATCCCAAAACTTTCAATTGATAGTGTATATTCATTAATATTATATTATCTGTAACAGATTATCTGTACAAATTTGAAGTACACTTCAAGTGCATATTCAATACTATTAAGCACACTTCTTTTTCACAAGGGTGTTTCTCCCGATAATGACAATTCTGTGATCAAAATTCTGCCAAACCCATTTGTCTTTATTCTGTGGACCACAAAATGAGATGTTTAGCAGATTGTTCATGCTGCTCTTATCCATAGAATAAAAATATTTTGATTGAGGAAAAAACACACAATTTAAGTATCATAAAAGTAATCCATGTGACGTATATTCTATATTCTAATTCTTATGCAGTCATACAATAGATTTGTGTAAGAAAAAGACACAATTTTGGTCATTATGTACAAAAATTCTTCTCTTCTGTCCGTTATATGGGAAACGGCAATGTAAACATTCTGCCTGACTTTTGTGTTAGAAGAAAGAAAAATCATACTGCTCTTGAACAATGTCAGGATGAATAAATGATGGCAGAATTTTCATTTCTGTGAGCTGTTCCTTGAATTAAACATTTCTTTTATTTGGTAAAGCAGGACAGCGTTCATCTGAAGTGTCATCTGCCTCCTCAGTGGGCTTGTTTCACGACACACAGCTGGAGTCGATGTGGGAGTGATATCCAGGAAGATTTTTATTTTCTGTGGCGAGAGGGAGACCATTGTTGTGAAAATTGTTCATTGAGCTGTGAAATTGTTCACAGTTGAAAGCTTAAAGTCCTCTAAGGTGGTCTAGTTTGTGTGTGTGTGTTGTCTGGGCCAGAAGTTCAAGACGACTGAAACAGAGAATAATCCGAAACAGCAGACGCAGCCCAACGTACAAGGTCGATAAGCAGTTATGGACAGAAACTAAGATCAGTGAACTATGGAGAGTTCCACAGCGGGCCCAGAAAGGGTTTGAACACTTAAAATGTCTGAATGTCGAATCATATTTATTTTTATAGCACTTTATAAAACACGATTGTTTCAAAGCAGCTTCACAGGACAGTTACGGTGTTCGTTTTGCAAAATTCACCAATTATGAAACTTCAGTTTCATCTGTAAAGCAGCTCTACAGAAAACAGTAGTGTCATTATTCAGCTCAATTCAGATGTAATAACAATGTCAATGTTATTACAGTATCTTGTCTTCACTATTTTTGCTTGTTGTTTTTCAAATCAACCATACTTAAAACATTTGGTGTAGAAATAATTTTGCTCATAAATTACTAGTAAATTTCATAATTAATTACAAAGAAATGGCAAGTAACACATTGAATTAAACCTGACATTTTGAAATAGAAACATGGAAATGGTATTTTCTTGTGAAACACATCTTTGCTTTATTTACAGCTTTGAAAAATATTTTTTTACAGTGTGCAAACGTATTTTTGTCAAGTGTGTTTATGCAACTTTCTTTACAATAAATGATGCTTTATTTGATACTTTATTACCTAATGCAGTGACATTCAGATGTTAATTGCATAATGAAAATTTGCTGAAAATGTACTTGTGCTCAGGCCATCCAAAATGTAGATGAGTTGCTTCTTGGGACCAGATTAAGAGAAGTTTATCATTCCATCACTTGCTCACCAATGGATCCTCTGCAGTGAATGGGTGCCGTCAGAATGAGAGTCCAAACAGCTGATAAAAACATCACAATAATCCACAAGTAATCCACACCACTCCAGTCCATCAGTTAACATCTGGAGAAGAGAAAAGCTGCATGTTTGTTAGAAACAAATTCATCATTAGGAAGTTTAACAATTTCAAACAGTTGCTTCCAGCTAAAAAATGAGTCATCTATCCATAATATTACTTTAATAACGCTTCCTCCAGAATATAATCGCCTGGTCTGAATCAGGAGAGAAATCTGCACAGATCAAGCCACAACAGCTCTAAACAAATATGTGGCTGGATTTTGATGTGAGAGACAACAGGAGATGGACTTTTTCACTGGAGGAAGCATTATTATGGATTATGGACTACCATTTTAACCGGACGCAACGGATTTTAAGTTAAAAACGTCTTGATGGATTTATTTCTTACAAACATGCAGCTTTTGTCTTCTCCAGGTCTGAGCTCTGGCTAAACACATTTCACTTTAGTATTTCATCATCACATCTTATTATTGCTGTACTTTTCATTTCACTTGAGTAATTGTGCCTGCTATCATGAATAGATGTTCTTTTTTGTGTGTTTACTAGGGCTGGGCGATTTGGCAAAAAAATTAAATCTCGATTTTTCCAGAACGTTTGACCGATTCTCGATTTTTGTATTTCAGACTGATTCATTCTTCCCTTCTGCTTTCACATCCTCAATTCAACCAACAATTGCATTTAATCATCATCAAAAAAAAAAAAATCCAATTTTTTTTCAAAATATGAGTCCATTTTCGCATCCTAGACTTTCTGGATCAATTAAAAACATCTGCTTACATTGAATCATTCAGCAGATGCTTTTATCCAATACAGCGATTCATCTTATGGAGGCGATAACAAGCATGTGAAGTGCTAATAATACAAGGTTTCATATAAAAATAAAGACTATATGATCCGTGCATGCATGCGACAGCAGCTTCCATACGAACACCCATTTATAGAGCACAGACTGACTGAGATGACTGCAGTTTCACTAGTTCATGTGTCATTGTGGAAACAGAAACCCCTGTGATGAAGTTTTTCCAGCTCATCTGAACACCTCATCAGACGGAGTGATGGAAAGCACAACGCTACTGGACTCTGGAGTGGCAGAAACCTTTCTGTACCTGTACTACACGTGTAAAGCCAGATTTACCATAAACACACAACCCAACTGTATGGTAGAGGTAGAGCTGGGCGATTTGGCAAAAAACTAAAATCTCGATTTTTCCGTAACGTTTGACCGATTTTTGATTTTTAACTAGTCAACTTGAAAATGTAACTACAACATGATTTAAGTAACCTTTTCTTTATTAACCCTCTAGTGCAGCACAGATGAAGTTGTCAACGTGATGTAAATGTTAAAGACATCACTTGTTAAATATCTTTGCAGAAAAGATGCATAAACTACAACTACATCCTGTACAAACTTGTCTTATACATATTATGTGTTCAGAAATAATACGGAAAAAATATATATAATAATTGTTTTATTGTACTTTTAATATTTGTTTTTATTTTATTAATAATTTAAATAATAATAATAATGATTGTATTTATAATTTAAAATTTTTAATTGTACTTTTTATATTTATATAATGTTATTAATCATGTATTTAATAATAATAATAATAATAATAATAATATATATAAAATAAATTATTATTATTATTATTATTACTGGTGTTTGGACACACCTACTAATTTTTTATATTATTTTTTCAAATTTTTAAAATATACTGTGTATGTACATATACTGTATGTAAATCATATTCCCCCGGTTTCACAGACGAGGCTTTTTTTAATGCAATAGAATGTGTCCTGTTTAACTTTATTTTTTCTGCTAAAAAATTATAACTATTAAATATTTTTACCACAATTTACAGAAGTGACCAACTAAAATGTAATTCAGTGTAACAATAGTTTATTTACCAAAAAATCATGTCAGGCATATTTAGAACCAGAATCATTAGATGACATTAAAAGATCATTTTAAATCTTTATCAATCTTTGCCACGATCCTTCAAACCACTAGCTTTTATCCATTTGTCAGCAAGAAGTTTTTCAGCATTTAAAATATTACAATAGTTTGTAAGATCACTTTTTCTTTTATATATTTTAATAAGTATAGAATAATTAATTAATACATTATCCCCCGGTTTCACAGACAAGGCTTAAGCCTAGTCCCAGACTAAAATGTCAGTCTGAGCTGTTTCAACTGAAAGAAACTTGCACTGATTGATCTTAAAATATATCAATGACTTTGTTTTGTCTCAAGAGGGACACCAGTAATGTTTTTTTTTGTGTTTATAAAAATTACTTAAATGTCCTAATTGAACTATGGCCTAATCCTGGTTTAGTCTAAGCCCTGTCTGTGAAACCAGGCCAATACGTTATTAAAATAGGAAATGACACAAGTGGAGGTGAGAACTAACAAATATATGACCAAAACAAAGTAAAACTGTCTTATATTTAGCCTCTTAAAAGCAAACATGACTATCATCTGATTTTAATAATCACTAAATGAATAGGTCAGGCTGATAATTCACATTATCTGTAGTTAGAAAGTAAGGAACTTTGCTGAACACGAGAGGAAGAGCCTGTGTTGCTGTTTCCTGTCAGTTCTCCCCGCTGTTTCCAGTTCAGCCGGGTTTGTATGTGTTCGGTGTGAATGTCCCGCGCTGCTGGAGCTCTGGGCTTAATAAGGGCTCGTCTCAGGGGAGGATGCCACTGTTAGCCTCCAGGAGCAGTGATTAAAGCGGCGCTGTCAGAGCGCATCACATCCCTCTCCTGAACATCCACCTCTTCACACCACACTGAGAGACAGTCATAGAAAGAAAGACCAGCACAGGATCCAGAGGACTGACCCTAATGTGGTGAATCTCACTCAAACACAGTCACATTTCACCCAGTGTAAGATTTTATATTCTGCTTAAAGCATACTTGTCAAAAGTTTGGAAAGATTAATCAAATATACAGTATTTATATCAAGAATACAGAAAAACAGTAATATTGTGAAATTTTATTACAATGAAAAAAACTGTATTCAATTTGAATATTTTATATTATATTGATATATATATATACTGTATATATACATATATTTTAAAATGTCATTTTTTCCTGTGATGCAAAGCTGATTAATTTATGCAGATAATAATCATACATTTGTCTCACAATATTATTTTTTGCATTTTGATATTATTTATATGACAATCAAGCATATTTATTTCAGATTCTCATTACTGTAGTACAGCTGGACTTTTTACTTTTGAGTTTTCTCATAATTACGATTTTCCACATGCTGATTATTTTTACTGCAATTTACAATTTTTTGTTGTATAAAAATATACTCAAAAATCTGCATAAATTAAACTACAGCAAATACAACCATAAAGTACAAATACTCAATAATATATTTTAATTAATTAATATATTTTATTATAAAATAAATAAGATTAATTAAAAAATAATATCTAAATAATTTCATGCAGAATATTTCTAGAGTTTTTACTTTTGATTTTTTCCCATTATTATGATTTTTCTCATGCTTATTTTAATTACTGCAGTTCCCACAAAAATTATTGCATTATAATAAATATACTGAAAAACAGCATCGATTAAAATACTACAAATACAACCATAATGTACAAATAATTTACAATCAATAATATATGCTATCATAAAAATAAATATTATTTCTGAATATTTCTAAATATTATTATTTATAAAAAATATTGGGCTATAGAGGTCAATAATGTAGAACGGGACTTGATTTTACCAGGATTTTATTGATTTCTCTCTCTCTTTGCATTGAATTTTGATTTTGGTAATGATAAATGGGCTGGAAATGTGCTCAATGGTCATGAAACTAATATCAAAATGCAAAAGGTCTTAAAAGCTGGCTTCATTTTCTTTGTGCAAAATATGAATTTTCATGTCTTTATTGTTTTTGGAGTGAAACATGATCTGGACCTGTTCTTGGCAGGTTTCAGGAGACTCACCCAATAGCTGTTTCTCTTTCAGCTAACAAAGAAAGAAATTAATTTTCACAGCTTCATTCTCCATACAAAATGCAGAATAGCTTTAAATGACAGACGGCTGGATTTAGCCTGGTTTATATGGCTGACAGCAGCAGGTGTTTATCAGGACGCTCTCTGTGCTGGAAACTATGGATTATGAACGCTTTGATGTTAAAGTGAGAGGCGTTTCTGCTGATGAGGTGTAATATTTTATCCTGGAGAGTCACTGTGACTGTATCTGATATCCCTCAGGCTCTTCCGGCGAAAAAGAACGACTCCTTTAAGAAAAACGAGCAATTATCAGCATGCGGCACATCCACACAATATGGCAAGATTCAGCACTCAGGAGTGAAACTTTTGCAGAAACAATGAGCTGCCAGAAGAGTTAGTCATTCATTTTAATAATTCATGCAGACATGCTTCATAAGCAGGTGTTATTAATGTCGTTCATTATGAGGTTTTGGAAAACATATGAAGCGTTATGGAAACGCAGAGCTGCATAAACCAGTCGAGACTCCTTCAGTCACAAGTCTTAGCGTTCAGCTTTACGTTTACAGAACGTGTTAACGACAACATTCAATAATAACTTCCATATCTTCCAGAATGAAATATTCAGCAGGAAGTAATGTAGGGCATCACATCACATCACATTTCACTTCCATAATGTGACGTCTTTGACAGTGAAAGAGAATATTCAGGTTATAGTTTTTATTCATATTTTATTACCTTTTTTTAGGTTTTTATTTTTTAGGTTTATTTTAGGTTTATTTTTTATTTTATCTATTTATTTTTTTCAGCTTTAGTTCTGTTTTAGTTCATAATAAATAATTAGTAAATAATTTCCAGTTAATTTGTTCTTCAACTTATTCTATAGCTTCAATTTATTTCAGTTAATTAATCATTAAAGCAACTTTTCTAACTTTAGTTTATATTTTTTCATTTCAAACTTATATTTCAGATTAATTTTGCTAAACAAAAATGTTTTCAATAGTTTGTTCTGTTTATTTATTTGTTTGTTTATTATTATTTAGATTTTGTTTTTGAAATGTGTGTGTGTGTGTGTGTGTGTG
>NW_015551080.1:310240-317505 GCF_001515605.1 Sinocyclocheilus anshuiensis | reverse complement strand
GTGATGTGTGTGTGTGTGTGTGTGTGTGTGTGTGTGTGTGTGTGTGTGTGTGTGTGTGTGTGTGTATAAAACGCGCATTTCTAAAAATAAATAAATAAATAAATAATATTCCTCACACCACACTTTATTTCAGTTAACAAAAATGTTTTTAATAGTTTTAGTTCTGTGTATTTATTTTTATTTAATATATTTTATTTTATTTTTTTACATTTTGAAATGTGCTTAATGGTTATGAAAGTCAATGCAACTTTTATGCAAAGTATGAGTTTATATTTATATTTTATTTCAGCTTTATTTAAATTATTAAGATTTAGATTTAGTTGTAGTTAAAGATAATAACCCTGATGGGATCTGTCAGGATTTTATGGAATTTTTTAGTTGATTTTATTTTTCTCTAAAAACATGCATTTTATAACCAGGAACATGTATTAGAGAAAAGAAGCTGACTGGTTTAATGTACAGTATGTGTGATTTGTCTTGTGATGTCATGTAAAACAACTAAAATAGCAGCAGCTTAATTATCTCTGAAGATCAGTGTTGAGTGGAATCCTGTAATTATGGTAATTCTGCTGTGATATAAATGCTGCATATTTTTCAAGTCATACGCAACAATTCAGCATGTAAAGCAGTTTGAATCATTATCTTTGCTTTCAGACTTCAGTGGTTCGTGTTTCAGCTCATGAGAAGCTGTTTGTCAGGTGAAGCTATTTAAAGCTCATGTGAGTGGGGGTTTTGTGTTGAGAGACCGGTGGTCTGCAGGTCAGAAACGTGAGCGTATCACTTCAGCCGAAGGGCTTGAAATCAGAAGTTCACAGTGCAGTGATGAATGAGAGCAGCTAATGCCTTCATTAATTATTAACTGACACATACATTCAGATGTTGACAACCACAGTCCGATGGGTTGAATATTTTAAATTGCACTGTGAATATTTGAGAAGGTGGCCTGTTGCTGTTGTGAAACCTTAATCATATCTTGCAGTTATATGATAAAGTGTCATGTTAGCTTCTTATGTTATTTGAATATGTTCTTAATAATGTCCTGATCAGTCAATTTGTGGATTTGTACAGTCCAATATTTTAGTATAATTGACCATTGTTTCCATCTGTAAAGAATTGATATGCAAGGGATACTCAGTGGATGTCAGGATTTATTTTGATGTTATTGTATAATGAGTGGCGGATGTACATTATCACATCTACCAAAAATAAATAAATAAATGATATATACACTACAGTATTATTGTGTTTAAATATTTAATATAATATTTCAAATGTAATATCAATTAAAAATTAAAATTGATGTTTTATATTTAATATCTTATTTTTAAAAAGACACAATTTGTGTCTTTTTTATTACACATTCAAGCATCGTATTACAAGCTGGGTCGGATTTTCTTTTAAAGGGGTCATATGATGCGATTTCAATTTTTCAGGCGGGGCATAGAGGAGAAAAAATAATGTACAGTATGTGGAAAATAATGTGTTTTTGAACCTTAAACCGCATAAACACATTTCATTACACCAAATACACAAAATAATGTTCTTTTTAGCAACATCATATGACCCCTTTAAATAAATAATTTAGTCAGGACACATTAAATTGATCAAAAGTGACAGTAACAATGTTTATAATATTACAAAATATTTCTATTTCAAATAAATGCTGTTCTTTAGATTTGTCTATTAATTAAAAAATCCAGAAAAAGTCACTTTTTCCAAAAAATATACCTAAGCAGTAAAATAAAAATAAATACATAAAATAATAAATATAATAAAATAATAATAAGACTGTTAAAATATAATAATAAGACTGTTCCCAACATTGATAATAATCAGAAATGTTTCTTGAGCAGCAAATCAGCATATTAGAATGATTTCTGAAGATCATGTGACACTGAAGACTGGAGTAATGATGCTGAAAATTCAGCTTTGATCACAGAAATAAATTACATTTTACTACATAATCACAAAGAAAACAGTTATTTTAAATTATAATATTTCAATTTTTTTCAGATTTCACTGTATTTTTGATCAAATCTGTATGAGAAGTAGTAGATCACAGTGTTAGTTTAGTATTATTATGCAAATATTTTTGACAATGTTACAATGGACCAATCACAATCAAGCACAGTATTCCATATATAGTTATGGTTCTACCACTTGAAACCTGCTGTGTGGCTGCTGGTGTTTTGTGATGAAGTTGATACGAGTCCTCCGTGTCAGTCAGAGCTGATTTGTCCTCACGGTTACACAGGGAGCGAGAGGTTACGATGCATATATGTTGACATCTCTCCTCACGCTAGCTGCACGTTATTCCCTGTGCTTGACAACTGCAGGAGTTGAGTAAACTAACTTACTGTCATTTCTGAGCTCTACTTCCCCGTTCCTCCTCTAATGGCTGTCAGACTCTCGTCTCCTGTGTGTGGATTAACATCAGCGACAGCAGCTGCTGTAGGTTACCCACAATCCTCTCTGACCTTTATTATGAGGCCAGCCAGAGTCTATATCACAAACATCGCAGCAGGCCGCTGAGGCTCTGTCGTCTGTTCGCGGTGTATCCGCACACGTGGGCAGGTTTGTGTGTTTTGATCTTTTCTGACAAGTCCGGGATGAGCTCGACTCGCCGTGTGCACTTACAAAACAGCACTGATCACTTCTTCACTCTCCTCTGTCCTGTCTTGTTCTTTAAGCTCCCAGGGAAAAGTTTTAGGCTCAGAGGATGTTTTTTCACAGCTCAGGTCCACATGAAATCAAAATTGACATATTTACTTGCTTAAGACGTGATCTTATTGTGAACAATTCATGTGTGCACGACATGTTATTCCAAGTAAAACAATTTGCTCTTCATTTAATCCAATTGTCTTGTGTAAACAGTTGAGATATTAAAGGCATCGCATTTGTGATTTTTCCTTTCATACAGTGTTCTGCTGTTTTAATATAACATTTCACGGTTTCTGCAGGTCTTAAAAATGTCTTAATTCACGATTTCACAAATTAAGGCTTTAAAATATCTTAAATAGGTACAAAAAGTCTTAAACTCATGACGTCATGGCATTAAATGTTGCATGCACTGAAAAAATGAATATCTTCCTCAGTATTTTTGTCTTCCAGTACAAATATCTAAACATCCTTCCATCAAGATACATTCACTTGAGATGCTAACTGGAGTCTTGTTTCTGAGAAACTGAACAAGACTAAGTGAGTTTATGCTTAAAACAACAAATATCTGTCAATGAGGAATGAAATCTTGTTTCCCTTTGAATTAAGGTGATTTTTCTTGTTTTAATCATAAATTCACTTCTTTAAAAAAAAATAAATAAATAAAAGGCTTCTTATGTCATTTTGCTTCTCAAGTCAATGTATCTTGATTTAAGAATCTTTTAGATTCTTATTTTCAATGGAAAATTACAAAACTACTGAGAAAGATTCCCCTTAATTGATTCCTTTTTTACATACTATACTATTATATACTTGGCTTACTATTATAGTAAACATTTTTATAATATAAAATTTATATTTTGAATTCGTTTGAATTTTTATTTTAGTATTTATTTATTTACTTACTAACTTTATTTTTATTTCAGTTTTAATTTAAGTTTATTTCTGGTTAGTAATTTTAATGCTTTAACTTCAAATTATTTCAGTTCATTGCCAAGACAACATTTCACATTTTCATTTAGTTTGTCTTTCATCTAATATTTATATTTGTATTTTACTTAAATTTCAATTGACAAAAAATTTATGTAATAATTTGAGTTTTATTTGTAGTTTATGACAGTACATGCTGGTGATGTTTGTATATTGTCTCCAAACACTAAAGCTCAATATGTTTCTGTGCATGACTCGCTGTTGACTCATGACTCTTTCATTTTTCTTTTTTTTCCCCTTCATTTGCAGAACACGACAAGCATCGTCTATGCAAGAGCACAGAGTACATGAACTTGCACTTCAAAGTCAAATGGTTCCACAACGAGTACGTGCGAGACCTGCCTGCCTTTAAGGGAATTCCTCCAGAGTATTCGCTGTGAGTTTCCCTTCACATCTCTCACTCGCTCATGGGTTTCTTCTGAAATGAAGAGGAGAGTCAGTAATGTAAACAAAAAAATCATGCTTCATTTGATGTTTAAGCAGTTTAGAGGCATGAGGAACTAGTTATCTGAGATTATCAACAACAAACCAGTACTATATTTGTTTATACATTTTTTCATTCATTTAGAAAAAAGTGCACATGATTTATGATTGTTTCTAATTGAACAAATGTACATCAGTGGGAGGTTTTCACCATTCAGTTGTGCATTTCTTAGGAAGTATAACATTTACAAAACCACATCTAGATGGCACATCTGCTATATGACCGAAATTAATTACTAAATTAAGTATATTTTTGTATGCTGATAGCAATATTTATATATATATAATTATAATAACATTTATTATATAAATATGATAATATTTTATACATTTTTTAAACATTTGTAACATTTTTGCATTCATTTAGAAAGGTTTTAATTATATTTTAACATAAATCTAAAAATAATTTTTAAAATTGCACATAAAAAGTCACTCATTCATTAATGTGAGTTATGAGCGTGGAGAGGCGGGATGACAGGCGGGATGAGACATCAGGGAAGAGCCACACAGCTGTCAATCAAAAATCTCCTCCAGGAGAATTGATTTTGTCATCAAAGCGAGAACAGCCCCGCCTAGCGTATTTATTAACATAAGTGACACAAGAAGTGAAAAAAAAACGGATTCGCATTTGCTGAAGGAAATGCCAGCGTCTGCAAGGCAGCAAAGGAATAATGCTACAGTTTTAGGTATGTTTCGGTTTAGAAAGGAGGCTATAAATGGTTAATAAATATATGCATATGTTTTAATACAAAAGGCCAATTCAGTATGCAGTGAGATGAGAGAAAACCACTGCATTTCATTATGTAAATATTATGACGATGTCATCATGAAGATTTAAAAAATTGCAAACATTCTAATTTAACAACTGCACATCAGTGGGAGATTCAGCATTTAATTATTCATTTTAAAACCACATCTAGACGGCACACCTACTACTATATATGAGTAATATTAAATACTAACTTAAGTTTGAATGGAGTTTGTGGGTTAAACAGTTCAAGCTGAATTAATTGCAGATATTTAAGATACTTGAGACTCTCAGCTGTTAAAATCGCTCAGCGTGTTTCCCATCACTCAGTTATCTTTCACTATTAAAATACTGTGATTACTATGTTATTCTTTATATTTTATTTAACAGAGATCAGTTACCTTTCCTGCTAGTACACTACTGGAATTGCAACAGGCATTATAATCAGATGCATATTGCCTGTTACACGTAATTTAATCAAATGCATATTGCATTTATTTGTTCATTCATTCATTCATTCAGATGCATATTTCCTGTTATACATAATTGAATCAGATACGTATTGCATTTTAAAAATTTAATTCATTCATTCATTTATTCATTCATTAATTTTTCATCAGATGCATATTGCCTGTTATACATAATTTAATCAGATGCATATTGCCTGTTATACATAATTTAATCAGATGGATATTGTATTTTTATTTGTTTGTTTGTTTGTTATTTTTAGTCAGATGCATATTGTATTTTATTTAATAATTATTTTCTGGGCATAGTTTTTTTTTTTTTAAAGGGGTCATATGATGCGATTTAAATTTTTCCTTTCTCTTTGAAGTGTTAAAAGCTCTTGGTGCATAAAGAAGATCTGTAAAGTTGAGAAAGATTAAAGTTTCAAATCCAAAGAGATATTCTTTATAAAAGTTAAGAGTCAACCACGCCTACCTAAAACGGCTCGTTCTAACACGCCCCCACATGTCTACGTCACGATGTGGGAAGATTTGCATAACGCCACCCAAATGTTCACGCAAAGAAAGAAGTCGTAACTTTTATTCTCGCTGTTGCCGCCGCCATGTCGTGAAGCCGCTGTGTTTAGTTGTGAAAGCGAAACTACTTTGTTTGGTCTTCCAAAAGAGGATGATATCTGCTTCGTCATGTCTGGAGCTGATCCGTGCTGGTTGCTGAGGAAATACTACACGTAAAAAGACAGTATAAGTCATTATAATCCGTAATTATGTCCCCACTGGATGCAACAAATGCCTCGTTTATAATGGGTTTTAATATTTTTGTCTCGTCACTCCGGCCAGCGGAGCAGGGCATCAACAGTATGGTAAGGGGCGTAACATTTCCGTCACACGCTTGAGGTATTCAGCCAATCACAACGCACTGGATAGCTGGCCAATCAGAGCACACCTCGCTTTTCAGACCGATGAGCTTTGTAAAAATCGACGCGTTTCAGAAAGGTGGGGCATAGAGGAGAAACAATAATGTACAGTATGTGGAAAATAATGTGTTTTTGAACCTTAAACCGCATAAACACATTTCATTACACCAAATACACAAAATAATGTTCTTTTTTAGCAACGTCATATGACCCCTTTAAACAACTAGACACTAGTAACAGTCTCAATATCATAATCTCATTGTCATAATTTCATATTGTAAACTCCCTAGAAAGCATGCATATGTTGATGAGATGTCTGCGAAAACATTGCATTTTAAATGTCATATTTGTGAACAAGCACGTGATAAAATTCCGAAAAGCAAATACATATACATTCAAGCCAATAGATGTCTGCAAGAACATCTGCTAAATGTCGTCCAGACATCCAAGGACATGTTGCAAATGAGAAATCGCTGTAAAAATTACACCTCCTACATGTCTGACTGATCTCTCTGCAGTGTTCCTGAGCAATCAGGGATTATCTGTGAATGTGTGGTTAGGAAACCTTCACATAGAGCAATCCAGATCAATATTTAAGATAGTAAGCTAAATGCCATCATATTAATTCCCTTATTACTGTCAATAACAGTGAGCTACTGCCATCCGTACAGATCTGAGTAAACAGCAAGCTGAGGTTCATTACATTAGCAGAGCTATTAGTGTGATTCTGCCTGCCACCAGCCGTCTACAACGCTTCACTTGATTTAAAAATATGTTTGTCTCATTTCTGCTGGTCTATTACGATGTTCAGTGACTCGACAGAGCAAATGCTTGTTTGCCTAATGCAAGTGAAATGTTTTCAGAAGATGTTTATACTGTTGCTGAAAGTCTTAAATATCCTTTTATAATCTGTTCTACTTTATCTGTAACAGTAAATTGTATTTATTTGAATAAAAAGTGATATATATATATATATATATATATATATATATATATATATAATTT
>NW_015551080.1:278296-310098 GCF_001515605.1 Sinocyclocheilus anshuiensis | reverse complement strand
TATATAATTTAAAATTCCTTTTTAGTCATTTTTTGGGGATTTTGTCATGTTTGTTTGTTTGTTTTTAATTAATTGTATTTATTTTTTATATATGCTTTTTTTATATATTACTTTTTAGATTTTATACTTTAGTTTTATTTTTCCAATTAGTTATTGTTAGTTCTTCAAAGCAACATTTCTAACATTTCTGTTTGATATTTTATTTTAGTTAACAAAAATATTATGATAGTTTGTCAACAGTATAAATATTATTTATTTTGCAGTATAAAGTAAAGAAATAACAGAAGATTAGATAATTAAATTAATTAGATCAATTTAAATTAAATTAATGAATAAGTTCAACAGGCTTCTGATTAAATTATGTATATCAGGCAATATGCATCTGAGCATAAATAAATGCATACAGTATGCATCTGATTAATGTGTATTGAATGAATGAATGAATGAATAATTACTAGGTAACGATAATAACTCTGGATCATTCAGAACCTTGAAACACTCAGCATTAAACTTTGGCACATAATTTGTCTCTGAATGATAAAATAGGGTGAAAAAAATCCCAAAGGATGGACTTGAGCCGTATCTAAAGACCAGAACAACATGTGATGGCCTCTTTTCTGCAGTTTCAGCCTGCGGCGTTGGATCTGAAGCCTTTCTTTGACTGCGTTGTGTTGTCTTCTCTCTCTGCAGGTGGTTCGAGCCGTTTGTTATCCAGTGGTTGGATGAAAATGAAGACGTAGCGATGGATTTCCTCAACGGAGCTCTGGAGAGAGATAAAAAAGATGGGGTGAGTTTTTCGCATTGTTACTTTGCTTCAGTAGAACTTTGCATTTGTAAATTGGCAAACAGTCTAACGCCGCAGTTACCATCTAAACATCACATTAACACTAAATGCTGCATTTCTCTTCTACCTTCATGATGCTTTTATGAAGAGCTCCTGCGAAGTTCCTACTTATGAGTTTTAAAATTGTAATTATGACGGTCAGGATGAAATGAATGCATTGGATGAGTTTATTTCCCAGCAAAGACAGGACACAGTTTAGTGCCCCAACAAAATGAAGTGCAAAGGATTCACTTCGGATGTACGATAAATGCTTTATTTCTGTATTAATCCTTCTCATTCTGCACTTATAATAATGGGAAATGTCACCTGTCTCCTCATTAACCAACAATTAGCACAGGTTTTGTGTTTCTTTTTGGAACTGATTGATCGTAGGCCTCATTGATCTGAGCGTATGCACCGCTTTTTAACTAGACATGCGGATACAAACAAACGCTGCTTTTGTAACATTAGAAATCTCTTTACTGTTTCACTTTTTCACTTTTGATCAATGTACTGCCTTGCTGAATTGAAAGTATTAAATTAAATGGTAACACTTTACAATAAGGTTCAATTAGTTAATGTTAGTTAATCCATTAACTAACATTGAGCAATACATTTGTTACAGTATTTATTAATCTTTGTTAATTTATTCATCTTTGTTAATAAAAATACAGTTGTTCATTGTTGGTCCATGTCAGCTCAGGCACATTAAATAATATGAACAAAACAACTTTTGATGTTAATAATGCATTAGTAAATGTTGAAATTAACATTTACAAAAATTAATAAATGCTTTAGAGGTATTTTTCATTGTTAACATTATGTAGTTAGCTTATGTTAACAAATAGAACCTTACTGTAAAGTGTTACCAATTAAATTAAATTAAAGTAGTTTTTGATTAAATTATTATTAATAATAATAATAAATAAATAGTAGTAATAATAATAATAAATTAATAACATTTTAAAAATCTTACTGGCCCCAATGTTTTGAACGATAGATGAAAAAGAGCATCAAAAAATGTCATAAAAAGTCAGTTGTTTTGGTGAATTAAAAATGACAGTATTTTCAATTTTTGGTGACATATTCTCTCAACAATAGAAAAAATGAAGCCATTCTGGGGTCTTTAAATCGCTATTGAAGAACCATGATGTGTTTGAGTGAAACTTGCCAAAATTGCCAAAAAATCAGTCAGAAAAAGAAATACAAAACCTGTTAATTGAAAGAAATATCCTGAGCTGAATACAGGATTTGATGATAATACAGCATAATAAGAGATTTGCAAGCCATTTTAAAAAGGCTGAGCATATAAGCATTTGAACAGGTTTATAACCATTTCAGTTTCAATAAGCTCTCTCTTTAGATACAAGGAGGAATATTAGATATATTTTTTTCTTTAATGACTTTTGCACTGTGAATTTATAGATAAGTGCATGTGCAATGTGTTTTCCTCACAGCATCGACACAATAAATGAAATTAGACATGTGGATAAACTGTTAAATTGAAGGCATTAGGCTGACGAGTGTTCGTGAAATAACCGAACAAACACTTTTGATTGGACTGATGTGAATATGAGGTGCTGTTACTGTACAGCAGCACAAAAACACACCGCTCAATGTTCCCCTCGCTGACGAAAACAAATCACAGGCGAGATTGGTTTCATTTGCTAATTGCATTCACCTGAAAACCACAAATCTTTTAGTGCTCTTAATATCGGCCAATGCCGTGACGAACGGCCGCGTTATTATATGTGATATGTGACACTGACAAATATAATTGCACATGAGCATTTCAGACGCAGACGCAGACACAGTATGTTTTTCCCCCTACTGTTTATAGTTTTTTGCAGGCAGTGCTGGTGCTGAGATGACATGAGCGGAGCGGGTTGCTAACTGTGTTTAGATGTTTAGCTGCACTCGGGTTCAAGTCTTGTGAGATTCAACTCTACATTAAGATGCTAATGGAGCAGCACCTCAGTTAATTGTCTGATGATTATTAGGCTTGTGTTTGCTGGCAGAAGCGCCTGGAGAATAAGGGCAGAAGCGTAGGTTAATTGTGTCATAGGTTATGTTGGCAGGCAGTCCCAACGGCTGTGAATCAGACCAGCGCTGGCTGCTGAAAAACATCTTCAGTGCTTCCTGGCAGCATCTGAGCTTCAGGTCTTCTTATTAAGAACCAGTATCATACGAAATATTATTATGGTTTAAAATAACTGCTTTAAAATTTCATTTATTTCTGTGATCAAAGCTGAATTTTCAGCATCATTTGACCCCAATCTTTTGAACAGTTGTGCCGATATTATACTGTATATATATATATATATATATATATATATATATAATTTTTTGGCAAGTGTGATAATAATGTACAGTCAGCCACTGATTATAAAATAATAGCTAAATAAATTCTGGTTTGAAGATTTTTAAAATGTTATTTTTTCCCGTGTTGGCAAAGCTGAATTTTCAGCAGTCTTCAGTCTCACATGATCCTGCACAAATCATTCTAATGTGCTTAAGAAACATTTCTTATTATTATCAATGTTGAAAACAGTTGTGCTGATTCATATTTTTGTAGAAACCGTGATTTTTCTGGATCCTTTGTTGAATAAAAAGTTTAAAAGAACAGTATTTAGGTTTTATATCTATATCTATTTTCTTTCATACTGTCTGTACTCTGTACCCATTCTGAATAAAAGTATTAATTTCTCTCTTTCAGAAAAATAAATAAAATAAAATCCAACAAAAAAAAAAATTATAATAAAATAAAATTACTGACCCCAATCTTTTGAACAGTTGTGCCGATATTATACTGTATATATATATATATATATATATATATATATATATATATAATTTTTTGGCAAGTGTGATAATAATGTACAGTCAGCCACTGATTATAAAATAATAGCTAAATAAATTCTGGTTTGAAGATTTTTTTATTAGAAATAAAAATATTTTGTAACATTATAAATGTCTTTACTGTCACTTTTGATCAATTTAATGGCTTATTGAATTGAAAGTATTAAAACCATAAATTAAATAAAAAAATACAATCTTACTGACCTCAAATTTTTGAGCATAGTGTATAGTGCATGGAAAAGAGCATCAAAAAAGCCATAAAAAGTCTATTGTTTTGGAGTGACTCTAATTTACTAACATTAAAGTGAATTAAAGTTCATTACATTTCATTTTTGGGTGGCATATTCTATAAACAAAGGAAAAAATAAAGCCATTCTGGGATCCTTGAAACACTACTAGCACATTAAAGCACCATGCTAGAATTTAATGGAAACCTGGAATCAGGCTGCAAAACTTTTCTTGATCCTTTTTTTCCAGTATGTAGCAAATGCTGAAATTATGGGAAACACAATGATCAAATTGTTGTGATATGTTCATTAATGCTTTGATTGTGGTGTTTTGATTGCAGTTCCAGCAGACATCAGAACATGCTCTCTTCTCCTGCTCGGTGGTGGATGTGTTCACACAGCTCAATCAAAGCTTTGAGATCATCAAGAAGCTGGAGTGTCCGAACCCTCAAGCTCTCGCTCACTTCATGCGCAGGTTTGCAAAGGTAAGACAGAATCAGAATAGAAAGGATGAGGCTGTGCAAAGAAGAGTGAAACCCCCTTAGATGTGTAAAATCTATGCAACTCACAGTCAATATTTATGATGAAAGAAGAGACCAAAGAATTGCATGTATTAACAGTAATAATAATCACAATAAACGGTTCTTCCGCCAAGCATTATTACTTTAACTGTAGGGTGTCGTACGGTTGCCAGGCAGCCGAGAGCATAAAATGATGAACAAATGATGGAGAAGAGCTTTGAAACAGAAAAATGCAAACCTGCATCAGTTGAAAGATAGGGCACATTTTTACGGTGTTTTTGCACCATTACTTGATTTTATTTAAATGTCAAGTATGACTGGTATCGCCAAAAAAAGGAACTGGAAATATTATTTGATCCAAGGTTGTCATGTCCGGCAGATCAGGATTATCAAACGAATAGAGCAATGTTTTAAATATGTTCACAAAAGCTGCATTTATTTGATAAAAAATGCGTTAAAAACAGTGAAATATTATTGCAATTTAAAATAATAGTTTTCTATTGTAATATATGTTAAAATGTCATTTATTCCTGTGATATAAATCTGAATTTTCAGCATCATTACTCCAGTCTTCAGTGTCACATGATCTTCAGAAATCATTTTAATATGTTGATTTGCTGCTCAAGACACATGTCTGATTATTATCAATGTTGGAAACAGTTGTGCTGCCCAATATTTTTGTGGAACCTGTGATACTTTTTTCTCCGATTCCTAGAAAGTTCAAAAGAACAACAATTATTTGAAATAGAAATCTTTTGTAAGATTATAAATGATTTTACTGTTACTTTTGAGCAATTTAATGCATCCTTGCTTAATGAAAGTATTAATTTCTTGAAAATATTTTACTGACTTCAACCATGGCTTATAGGTGTCTCTGAATATTAGTAGTATTTTAACATCAACTTTAAGGAGTTAATTTAAATCATCAGGTGCAAGTGTTTACTTACTATTTACAGTGTTTTACGCGCCTTGTGAGCAGTGAAAAGCTCATCACCTCTAGCAGGAAGTGACAGGGTTCGGATAAAGGGCTGAAGATGGATTTACTGAAGGTTTAGAGCAGGTTTGCACTGAGTGGATTAACCTTCATGACTTACTAAACATCACACTGTGTGTATGTGAGCGTTTTGTTTGAGGGGTTGCATGTAGAAGGTGAACAGGAACATCTGAGATTGATAGTAAATCATTGTTTGATCAAATATTCAGACATCCTCAGTTCAGCTTAGACACAATTCAGTCCAGAGTGATTTATTGGTTCCTCACAATACAGCCGACATATTCGATCAATACCCAAACTGAACTGGGAGGATCAGTAATAAACCGCTGAATGTAATAATGAGCAATAGACAAGATTAATTATGTTTGAGCACATAACTAAACATATAAGCAATAGTAATAGTGATGCTTAATTTAGAAAACACCACAAATGAACACATCTACTTATAAATATGGTGATCATAACTCTAAAACACATAGCAGATTTTAAAAGAGATGTCCAAGATGTCCAGCTAATGTATTTTTTCTATTGTAAATGTCTTTGTTGAATGCAAATGAACTGCGAAGGGCAGAGAGAGAGGCGTTAAGAGCAGCACTCCTCCCACAGGATTATGGGTAAAGGGTCTTGTAGCAGGCATTGATTACTTCATGCAAACTTGACACGAGAAATCTATTACAGCGGCCTTACAAGACACATATTATTACAGCCCTCATTAACTTATTTGCATATTTATGAATATGTTAATAGTTGAATGCCATTCCCTTGGCTTCAGGTTACTTAACTCAAAGTGCCCATACTTTTTTGACGCACACATGTTGGCACATAGGCTACAACCAGTGTTGGGGGTAACGCATTACAAGTAACGCAAGTTACGTAATCAGATTACTTTTTTTCAAGTAACTAGTAAAGTAACGCATTACTTTTTAATTTACAAGAAAATATCTGAGTTACTTTTTCAAATAAGTAACGCCAGTTACTTTTTTTCCCCATTTATTGATTGAAAGCTCTCCTGTCCCCATGTTGAGAGAAATCGGGAGTAAGATGTTACTTTAGTTCTAGAATAAATGTGAACATGCATTAATTCATCTCACTCACTCAAAAAAAAAAAAAAATCAGATTTAGTTTATTAATAAAAACAGTTAAAAGCAACTCAGAATATGACTCAAAGCTGCAATAATGACCTTCGGTGATCCAATTCAACCATACTAATAAGCAAAAATTACATAAGATAAACTAACATTTCTTCTTCTTTTTTTATTGCTGAAGAGTGTTGAACTTTCTTCTTCTGTGTATACTGTACAGACGTGAATTTACATTTCCTTCAGCCTGAGGCTTTTGGTGTGAAAGGGCTTTTATATTTGCCAAAAATAGAACTTTTTATATTAAAAGCAAACAATCAAGCCCAGCTCAGATTTTCAAAAGTAACGTAATGCATTACTTTCAATAAAAAGTAATTAAGTAACATAATTAGTTACTTTTTTAGGAAGTAACGCAATATTGTAATGCATTACTTTTAAAAGTAACTTTCCCCAACACTGGCTACAACGGTGTATAATTTCCTTTGAAATGTTTGTAGTCATTAAGATTTATTTTATTGTTTTATTTTATTTGCTTTTTTTGAAAGAAATTAATACTTTTATTCAGCAAGGCTGCGTTAAATTGATCTAAAGTGACTAATACCATTAATAATGTTTAAAAATATATATATTTCAAATAAATGCCATTCTTTTGAAATTTCTACTTATCAAAGAATACTTTAAAAAAGTATCACTTTTTACACAAAAATATTAAGCATTAAAATATTAAAATGCTAAAATGAATAACGTTTAAAAAATATTTTCAATATTGATAATAATCAGAAATGTTTCTTGAGCAGCAAATCAGCATATTAGAATGATTTCTGAAGATCATGTGACACTGAAGACTGCAGTAATGATGCTGAAAATTCAGCTTTGATCACCGGAATAAATTACATTTTACAATATATTCACACAGAAAACATGTATTTTAAATTGTAATAATATTTCACATTTTCAATGTATTTTTAATCAAATAAATGCTTAGTGACCCCAAACTTTTGACTGGTAGTGAATGCACATGTGTTTTAGGTCTGTAAATAATAACAGTAACACATATCCGACTTATTGCTTTCATGAAGTTAAACTACTGTTATTTAAAAATAATATATAATAATCTACATTTTATTCTCTTTCCAGACCATAAATAAAGTTCTTCTCCAGTATGCTGTGATCATCTCTAAAGACTTCAGCAACCATCTGAACAAGGAGAAAGTGGTGAGTCTATAAGCGGCAGGTTTACACACACACACACACATACGCTTTCAAAACCGCTTCATCATAAAATGTCAGCGTGTTTTAAAGTCATGACCCTGCGAGTGTCCGAACATGGCTTGATCAGATTATACCGGGGACGTTGCTATGGAGACCGTAGTAAGACATTAAAGTCGACTTTGATTGGACGGCTGGCAGACGCTTCCGTGCGAGACCTTCTCGCGTCCTCTTCTCCTTCCTCTGTGCTTTCAACTTTCTGTTCTTTGTGTAAAATGACAGCGTTCGTGGTGCTAACTCAGAGCTGCTTTTGTTCTACCTCGAATTTTTACAGTGTCTTCCTGTAATGATTATAAAAGCTTGGCACGCAGGATGTCTGTGCTGGGAAGAAAGACAGATGTATCTTTTAAGTGCCGTGACAGGACCACAGAGAGACAATCACGCGGCCTGTAATTAAAGACATATCTCTGTTCGGTCTTGGAGGATGGAGCTGCTCCTCAGGGCTCATCCAGCGCTTAATTGACAGCTCGGTTCATCCTAAGAATATCCAGATCTTTAAACGCACCCATGCCCATAAATCAGCTCTCCAGAGTTGATATACATTGTCTTGAATTAAATTTGCGAGTGTGTGAAATCACCAGCTCTTGTCAGAGAGACGATGTTCCCTCATTTCAATTAGCGCAACGGCTTCGTATTTTCGTTTCAGAGTTTCACACCGATTTGTCACACGGCTGACATGTGACCTTTAGGAAGTGTGCCGGTGCAGACAGTAAGAGCCCGTTTTAATTAGCTTATGGACTCCTGCGCTAATTACGCACTCCTGCCCATCCAATTATCTCCTGGGATGCTTATACGAGAGCGTATGGACCTCCGGATCATCTGTGTGTCAACACAAATCTGCTTATTTGACATTTACTGTAACAGACACCTTTTACCCAAAGTGCATTGCGTCTCACCTGGAGGTCAGTCGCTTTGCTCATTTAACGCTAGTCACACTGAGCCTGAAGGTCATCTTAAACATTAGTTTACCATCAACCCGGTTATTGAGTTTGATGTTTTTAAACATTTTTGATTACAGATGTAATTTTGTACATATAAAATGTGCTTTTAATATATTTGGTTGGTGGTCTTAACATTTTGTTATATATTGATAATTTATTAATATTACAAGATTTATAATTAAAACATGCAATGCATTAGAATTCTAATGTATTAAATTGTGCATTAGGGCAACCTGCTGAATACATTATTATCTATTATGACTACGACTATTAACTATGAATTACTATTACAGTATAACAAAACACAACTGAGTTTAAATATTATTGGATATAAGGAAACATTATGCTTTAAGGATACTGTGACTGTGCATTAATTTCATGTATTTTCAAAAATAAATGAGTGTTTAAATACAACTCAAATATGTTCAGTTGTGTAATTCTGTCATTTTTCTGGAGAGGCAGAGGCATAGATTTTTACGTAATGAAATTCAGATTTACTGCCACTGATGAAAGTAAGATGTGCAAAATCAGTGATCAGCATCCAGACGAATCGATGCCCGTGTGTATATATTCACAGAAGTCTTCTAGTACAAACATCTCCTTGCATTACCCAGGCGTAGGGTTTTGAAGACTGAATGTATCTGGAAAGAAGTACATGAAATATCTTGTCTATCTTTCTTCTCCTGACAGCCCTGTATCCTCTTGAACAACATCCAGCAGCTCCGAGTTCAGCTGGAGAAGATGTTCGAGTCCATGGGAGGAAAGCAGGTCAGTAAACTAATCAATGATACTGCAAGACTCCACAGTAATGTTTCCCACTAACTGTCTGTGTGAGTGAAGCTCTTGAACATCCCTTGCTGAAAAGCTGCGTTCATTAATGTCTGAATTACAGTAATTATGAGTCTGATTACTTGCAACTAGAAGGTCCAACAAGTTCCAGCTTCTTGCACTTGGCATCAGACTTCAGCAGTTACAGCTGGTTAGTTTCCTTCATCAGCACATACTGATGTTTTATATGTCATTGAATAGTCAGTGTTCCCCGAAGCACTTTGTTCTTGTGTTTCTTCAATGATTCTGGTTCCAATTCCTTTATGATTCCATTGATGACTCTTTCAGTTCTTGAAGAATAATTAGGCTTAATTATATACTTAACAAATACTCTAAAATAAAAACAATGCTGTTTTTAACTAACAACTTGTGTTTTTATTAGTATTTAATTATTTTATTTTATTTCATTTCAATAATTTTTTGTTATATTTTATTTGAGTTTGCCAAAAGAAATGAATCAGTAAATCATTAAATTGATTCATTCCGATATGAATTGAGACACATTTTTGAATCTTTTCAAAGTTTGTTTCTTCATCAGATTTGGAGAAATGTAGCATTGCATCAGTGTCTCAGCAATGGATCCTCTGCAGTGAATGGGTGCCGTCAGAATGAGAGTCCAAACAGCTGATAAAAACATCACAATAATCCACAAGTAATCCACACCACTCCAGTCCAGCAGTTCACATCTGGAGAAGACAAAAGCTGCGTGTTTGTAAGAAACAAATCCATCATTAATACGTTTTTAACTTCAAACCATTGCTTCTGGCTAACATATGAGTCCATAATCCATAATAACACTTCCTCCAGTGAAAAAGTCCATCTGCTGTTGTTCTCTCAAAATCCAGCCACATATTTGTTTAAAATTGTTTTGGCTTGTAAACGGTGCTTGATCTGTGCAGATTTCTCTCCTGATTCAGACGAGTTGACTTTTCACTTGAGGAAGCATTATTATGGACAGAGGATGTTTAAAGTTAAAAACATCTTAATGATGGGTTTGTTTCAGCTTTTGTCTTCTCCAGATGTTAACTGATGGACTGGAGTGGTGTGGATTACTTGTGGATTATTGTGATGTTTTTATCAGCTGTTTGGACTCTCATTCTGACGGCACCCATTCACTGCAGAGCATCCATTGCTGAGCAAGTGATGCAATGCTACATTTCTCCAAATCTGATGAAGAAACAAACTCATCTATTCAAGTTTATTTCTATTATCTACAGCTTGGATGGCTTGGGGGTGAGTAAAATTTTAGCAAATTTTCATTTTTGGGTGAGCTATTCCGTTAAGAGAACCATAAAAATCATTTCATTAAAAGAAGAAAATGATTCACCGCTCCCCAAACCTATTCAAGATGGGCCGCACATGTATGAATCCATTTGACATCCAGTGTTGCCATAGAAACAAAAGATTCCAAATGATTCCACGAGTTCAAAGTAGATTCTCAGAGTCGCCTCATAAATACGGTAATTCTGCATGATGTGAACGCAACTTAACATCCCTTGTGAATTGTGCATGCGTGTTGTGACTCTTCTCTCTGTTCTCTCCAACTATGACAATGTCCTTGTTTCTTGTCGTCCCCGTCTCCTCTGGGCTCTTGCACCAGGAGGAAGGGACTGTGGTCTTCTGCAAGGTGTGTGAACAGGTTTCCTCTAACATCTCTATACACCGCTGCTCTACAGCCAGAATTCTGTCATCATTTACTCATCTTCATGTCGTTCTAAACTTAAGATTTTCTGTCTTTTTGTTTGGAGCAACATTAAATGATAGCAAATGATGACACTGCTCTATGGTTGTGAATTCTGGCTGTAGTGCATGGTCCTGATTCATCCCGGTTTAACTGGACACGTTTGAGCAGCATGAGCACTCTCACACCCATTGAAACACCTCACTTCCTGTCTCTCGTACTTCCTGTCCCGCCCCCTCAAGAGCATGCTGCACCTGACATGAGACCTCACAAGAACGATTATCTTCAATAACTGAGGATGCTAATACTCAATTTTAAAGGGATCGTTCATCCAAAAATCTGTATTGGTCATTATTTATTCACCCTAATGCACTGAAAAAGAATATTTAGCCCTAAATATAAGATTTATGCATTTGAATTGCGTATAAAATGTGTGTGTATATATGTGTATAAATGTGTGTGTGTGTGTGCGTGTGTGTGTATATATATCAAAATATCAAAATATACTAAATATGTTTTGTAAATATATTTTTGCTAATACAGTTTTGCTGTTTTTTTTTTAAATAAACTTAAAAAATATAAATATATTTTTTTCCAAAATATGTAAAAGTATATTTTGCCCTATTTCAGTCCAATGAAAATACATTCACATGTCACATTTGAAGAAAAACTTTATTTGTTGTCTATAATATGTAAATGTAACACGTTTGAATAAAAATCAGCAAAGAACATACTTTACAGTGTTCCAAAAAATTACAATATATAACAAATGAAATATTATTAAATCGTTAAATGGTTAGTATTATTAAATATTAAATCTAGTTTTGATGTCTAGTAAGCTATTCCATCTATATTGTAAGATTGTAAAAGTATTTTCTTGCCCTTGAAATGCATTTTGAAATATATATTGGTATATAATAATGATTGAATCTAAATATATTTTCAATTTCAAAAATATGTTTTATTGAGCTTCACTTTTTACTATATATATTTCACATATATTTAAAATATTTTGGCCAACTTTTTTTTTAACTTAATGTGATACATATTTGTCAGTTAAAAATTATGAACATGATTCAAAAATGGCTAGTAATGGAACGAGCAATATTCAGTTTGCAATATTCAGAAAAAAAAAGAATTTATTGATGATAAATATATAAAGCTGATTATTGTTTACTAAACAGATTCAGTTTATTAGTACTGTCAGAAATCTGACCCGTTTCATTGATGTATGAATGATAAATATGCATCACGTTACATTTATTAGTTTATGTTAAAACGGTGTAATCCAAATGGATTTTTATATGCAATTCAATTACGTAAATCTTAAATTTAGCCCTAAATAATTATTTGAGTGTGTTTCAAACCTGTATATTATTTTTTTATGTGGAACACAAAAAGAAAACAAGAATGATTATTCTTTCAATGCAAAGTATGAATAATATGCTCCAAAAATGACGAAACAGCATCATAGTGCATATGACTCATGCACATGTATATATTATATGTGAACACTGTAAAATTAGGTCAAAAATGCCACATATGATGCTTTTTTGGAGCATAAAAACGTTTTTAATTCACTTTTTGCATTGCATTGCATCACTTTCCTTTGGAAACGAGCAGCATGAACATATTTTGAACTTCTTTTGTGTTTCATGGGGCAAAAAAAAAAAAGAAAGTGACAGGTTTAGAATGACACGAAGGTGATTTTCATTTTTGCTGAACTAGCGCTTTACCGACGGCCAGCAGAGCTGTGTTTGCCTGAACTTGATTTTTAATCATGTACAGTGTTTGTGGTTATTTAGGATTCCAGAGTTTGGAAAGTTTGCGTTTGGTCCTGATGTTTAGCTTGCACTGTTCTCAGACTCTCCGAGTTGTTGTTTTTTTATTATTTTATTTTACTTTGCTTTAATCAAAATCCTCCCTGCTGGCAGAAAACCATAATGTACTGAAATCACTGGGTAGGTTTTGTCCAGCTATAACATACTTCAAATGAAAGATGAATAAAGGCAGATCATTTGCACGCATGCCAGAGGTCTGTCAGATCAAGGTTAGATGTCTTACCTCTGTTGAAATGAAGGCTACAGTGCTTTAAAAAGAGTCCAGCTGTTTGAAAGTGTGACTAATTTATGAATTCTGCTTCCTTCATGAAACTCAATTCGTTCAGAGGAAGTAAAAGCCAAACGCTCCAAATATAACCCTGCTCTGGCAGCGCCACCGTTCCCAAAGCAATTAGCCAACTGAAAGAAAAATGTAATTACAGTGGCTCGTTATCATGGATTTATAAATAAAAGATCCAGCACTGTCCAAGAAAAATTAATTGGGGGAGTCAAAGTTAGCTGCGATGACGCGGGCCGCGGGGAATAACCGCCGCGAACACACGGATCACCCGTTATCTGCTAATTAACAATGTGAGGTAGACCACAGGTACAATTTCACATCATGATTCCCTAATTGAGAGTCTAATTAGAATATAATGAATTTAGTTATAACTTACCAATAGGGCTGTGCAATTAATCGAAAAACAGTTTCGATTTCGATTTTGGCCTCCAACGATTATGAAAATACAGTAATCGAGATAAAACGATTATTGCGCCCCATTCCGGCCCCTTTTCCAGCGCTGTGCCTTCGTTCCTCCATAATTTCACGTGCAAATCAGTAAAAATCATGTAACGTGACTTTTGCAAAATGGGACGTGCTTGATTTATAGAAGTATATTTATTCATGTTTTTAAAAGCGCTAAAGAGAACTTGCGGTGCACCTCAGGAAGATATATGCGCTCAGAGACGGAGCAGAACACGGACATGTAAAGTGATCTTTTAGCTCAAGGTGTGCGCCTAAATGGTCAAATACACGCAAAAATGTGTCAAAATGCGCTTAGTGATTATTCATGTATACCTTCGTCAGTCATGTAATAAATTAACCGAAAAAAGTTGAGAATGAAAATACGTGTGTAACGGTAAATTGGATCCATGCGGCTCTTAAAGTGACAGCGGGCTATTTTCCTTCTGCGACTGTGTGCTTAATATTAATCAAACAACAAAAGACAAATTCAAAATCACACACTGCTTTTGAGTGAAGGACTTTTTTAGCTTTAATAAGAAACAAAAATGTAATTCTTACAGTGAAGACTATGCTGTTTTATTTTACATTTGATTATTCATTTCTGTAGTAGGCTGTAAACTGCTTGAGACTTGCATAAAAAACATTAACGCACAGTTTGTTTCATTTGTATGTTTTTATTCTGTTGTATTTGTCTTTTGCTTTTTTATTACTGACAGTTGAATTCGGTTATGAAAATACAATAATCAAGATGAAACGATTATTGACCCCCATTCCTCCCCCTCTCCAGCGCTGCGCTTTCGCTCCTCCATAAAAGCCCAATTTCACGTGCAAATCAGTAAAATCAAGTAACGTGACTTTTGCAAAATGTGATGTGCTTGATTTATATAAGTAAATTACACTTTTTCATGTTTTCAAAAGCGTGAAAGAAAACGTGCGCTGCTCCTCAGGAAGATAACGTTATATGCACTCAGAGACAGAGCAGAACACGGACATGTAAAGTGATCTTTTAGCTCAAGGTGTGCGCCTAAATGGTCAAATACACGCAAAAATGTGTCAAAATGCGCTTAGTGATTATTCATGTATACCTTCGTCAGTCATGTAATAAATTAACCGAAAAAAGTTGAGAATGAAAATACGTGTGTAACGGTAAATTGGATCCATGCGGCTCTTAAAGTGACAGCGGGCTATTTTCCTTCTGCGACTGTGTGCTTAATATTAATCAAACAACAAAAGATATATATTATATAAATTATTAATATATAATATACATATATTATTTAAATATATTTTACACTTTAATAAAAAATAATTTACAATTTAAATGAGTATTCAAGTATAAAGTGAATTTAAATCATTGATAAATATATAATACAGTATATGTCTTGTCATATTCATTACTGTATTGAGAATAAAATTTATAAAATAAAGTTTTATATTATATTTAGATTTGTAAATGTAAGCTTACTTCATACTTGAATAAAAATACTTATTTAAATTGAAATAAAATAATAAATAATTTATGATTTAAATGAGTAAAGTTGTATTAATGTATAAAATAAATGTAAATAATTTATAATTATTTATATAATAAATAACCAAAATATATTTAAATGTAAACATATAACTTTAATTACAGTAATTGTGGTCATGAGAATTGAGGTGGAGATGCTGTCACAAAAATAGACTTTTCTTGAAGGACAATATAATTTCTTATTTCTTAATTTTTCAGATTAAATCATAATTTCCACACGTGTAAAGCATTAGTTGTGTTTGTGTTATCAGTCATGGCACTGCTGGCTGTCTCTGATCTCCATTAACCTGAAGAGCTCTCATCACTGATTAATCTGGCCGTAAACCATAAACGCTGTTACAATTCACAAGTCAGCCATTCATCCTGAGTACATGGACGTCCTGCCTCACCCGAACACAAATACTAACAAACGTGCTAAATACAATGACTAAACACGCTAGGAATCATGGGTGAAAGCAACATGTTTTGCCTCATCTTAAGGTGATGTTAGATCTGATAGACAGCCATAGATTATGATACATAAGCATAATCAATAATGTGCCTCATGGCTTTAATTTATAGATAATAAAAAATCCCTTAGCTGTTTTTCAATTTGTCATTTTCCATTTAGAGGATTTTAAAATGGTCCATCTTGTCAGTAATTATGAATAGTGATTATTTTCAGTTGTTCCAGCCCTTAGGGAATTTTGAACGTGTAATTGACAAATTTTGGATCAAGTTATTTATCTTATATTTTATTTATAATTTTGTATTTTATATTATATATTTTATATAATATTTTTATATATCTCATATAAAATGGTATATATTTTATATTATATATTACATTGAAAGTCTATAAACATATATTTTCTCTTACTTTTTGTTACAAAAAAATCTAAAAAATATACACAAAATTACATATTATTTGCAAATATTCTATATTATACTACATTTTATACAAAATACATTTTTATAATGTATAATAGTGTGTGTGGATATGATTTATGTAATCTAATTTTATTAATTTATTTATCGATTGTTTGTAGTAATTCGGCCCTTAGAGCATTTTAGAAGTGTAAATGACAAATTTTGGATAAGTCATTTATCTCATATTTATAATTTTGTAAAGTCATTTATCTTATATTGTATTTTATATTGCATTTTTTATATCTTATAAAATATATTTATATTTTGATATATTTATATCTGATAAAAACGATATGCAGTATATATATATATATCTTGTATATTACATTTACAGTCTATAAACATGTATTTATTAAACTTAAAAATTAAAAATACATGTATGTATTTTTATTACAAAAAAATTAAATATATACAAAAATATGTATTTTTGCAAATATTCTTTATTTTAATACATTTTTAAATGATAATTTTATATAATATAATATGTATGTTTTTATATTTTTTCATTATTAATTTATTATTTATTTAATTTGTTTGTTTATTGTAGTTATTCGGATTGTGTATCTGTTTACTATGTATCACTTGAAGAAGAATCTGCAAATATTGAGCATTGTTTTTCACTAGACTTTGATAAAAACAGTCAAACCAAAGGTAGAGCGGAGCTTCACGGATAGAAACCCAGCGTGCATTATGGGTAAAAGCCATGATTATGATGCAGACACGTGCCTCTGATGTGACGAGAGGCTTGTATTGAGTTTGCAGTCGTCATTAGTCGAGCGATTCCTCAGTCCAGACCTTTTCAGCGGCTCGGCACGCTTGACTGAAAGCTCACTGTTCAACGGCAGAGAAAATCAGCAAACCATGGCACGGAAACAAAGCTGTCAGACGGTTCCTCTGTGTCAAAAACACAAATCATACAAGCAGGGGTCAAAATCTACTTTATTATATGTACAGGCCATAAAAATTTATTTTGCATTATGTTTTATTACAAAAAAAAAAATAGATGTATACATATTTTTACAGATTTACAAAATATATTTTTATGGCATGTATATAATAAAGATTGATTGATTGATTATTAGGGATTATGTATCTGTTTTATTTAACTTACACCATTTAATGCTTTTTAATAGCGACTAAATGGCCAATAACTGCTTTATTTACTCAAAGTGAAGTTTTATTCACATTATAAAACGGAGAGTTCCGGTGCTTGATTCTGATTGGCTGAGCCACGTTCGAAGCTGTTGTAAATTACTCTACAAACATACACCGTTGTTTACGTCTGTGTGTTGCTCGCCAACCACTTTGTTACAACCACAACTAATTCTGAGGAACTACATTGTTTGGTGTAAGAATACTGTTTTATTAATATCGTTACATTTTATTTGCTCTGTTTTATTTTGTGAAACCTTGCTACATATATGGAATAGCCGTTTTATAAAAGCAATAAGCCCCGTGAAGCCGTGGTTTACAGTGAATTTATAACAGCTAAGGGGGTTTTAGGCACTCGGAGTAAACCACGGCTTCTTGCTTTAATATATGCTGACTTGGCGAGTTTTGCTTTTGGACCCTGGATATGACTAATAAATAAATTTTGGGATAATCAGTTGCTATTACAGAGCAGTTTATTATTTGACGTGTCATACAGAGGCATGTGATGTTACCGCTGAATCTTCTGCACTTCCTGTTCCTGTTCCTGTGTCATGTGACGTGACTGACAGCGCTGTGTGTGTCTTCCAGCTGGACGCGGAGGCCAGTGATCTGCTGAAAGAGCTGCAGAATAAACTCAATACGGTGCTGGATGAGCTCAGCGGCGTCTTCGGCTCCAGGTGACGTATGAGCTGTTGAGCCCGAGTAAATATGATGACATTCTGATGGAGTCAAGAGTGGAAATCAGTCACACAAATTAAATGTTATCGGTACACATATTTGATTGGATGCTGAGGCTATTATTGATTCACAGCTTAGATTACATCAATAGAGGTGAAGAAAGTTAAAGAAAACCGAATAATATGCACTGAAGAATCATTTATAATAAGACCTGTGACATGTTGCTTTCTGTGATTAAAAAACATAGACATACAAATTAGCTCAAATGTTATTTTATGTTGAATGTATTTCATTTATTTATGTTAATGCATTATAATTTATAAAATAATATAAAAATATTTTATTGGGCCTTTATATATTTTAATGTAGAGTTAAAATAAAATATGCAGCATACATGGAGAAAGTAAATCCATTTTCCATTAATTGCCTTTTATGACTAAAAGACATAGACATGCAAATTAGATTGAATGATACATTTTTATTTTTATATTTTATTATAATTTATAATAAATTTGATTGATTTTTTAAATTGCATTTAAATTATTTTATTATAATTTATAATAAATTTGATTGATTTTATAAAATAAAAATATTTTTATTGAGGACCTATATATTTTATTTTATAGTTAAAGACAGATTAGCTTGAATAATAAAAATCAGTTTTATTTTAGTTAATTAATTATTAAAAATAATCAAATATTTTAATTTATTATAATTCATAAAATAAAGCAAAATAAAATATTTTTTATGAAGGATCTTTATATTTTATTTTATTTACAGTTAAAATAAAATAAAACATTTAATGAAGGTCTTATATACTTTGTACACCTGAAATAAAATATACCTGCAACATTTATAAAGAAAGTAAATAGGATTTATTTTCTGTTAATGTTTCTGTTCATGTTGCCTTCTGTGATTAATATACGTAGACATACAGATTAGCTTGAATTATAAAAAATACCATTTCATTTTATTTTATTTTCTACAAATATTTTTATGGGGGACTTTTATATTTTATTTTATAGATACATAGACAAACAGAAGAGCTCGAATGATAAAAATGTGTTTAACATGTCATTCTCAACCGAATGCTAGTATGAATGTTGTTTTTAAAGACTACTTTTTCTGAGATTTTAGTGTGTGTGTGTTGTCTGTCTCCCCTCTTCCCCCTCCTCCGCTCCGCTGCGCACCACGCCCACTTTTTTAGCATTTTTTAAAACTGTGGTGAGAAGTAACCAGTGCTGAAACGGGGGGTTTCATGACCCTTTAAGGTTTCAAACTAATTTTAACATGTCTATCTGCAGTTTCAAGTCGGTCATTGAGGACTGTGTCAAACAAATGAACCAGGAGCTGATGCAGATGAAAGGAAACGCAGGGAACAAGAGTAACGCAGCCATGGACGCAGAGACCGTCCTGAGACCCCTCATGGACCTGCTGGACAAGAAGTAAGAAAATGCAGAGGTACATCTGTTGAAAGACCAGTTGCATTTCTTTCTTTCACTCCATCCCTCTTTTTTCTCTCCAGCCTAATTCTGTTTGCCAAGATCTGTGAGAAGACTGTTCTCAAACGGGTCCTGAAGGAGCTGTGGAAGATCGTGCTCAACACCATCGAGCGACAGATTGTTCTTCCACCGCTCTCAGACCAGACAGTGAGTGTAACACGTCTGCCACACACACACACACACACACACACTCACTCACAAACACACACACACACACACACACACACACACAAACACACACACACACTCACTCACAAACACACACACACACACACTGCATCTGCTCCTAGAAATGTGAATGAAGAGACAGTCATAGCAGATCAGCTGAGGATAGAAAGAGACGTGTTGCTGTTTGAAAATTGTTGTTTAGTGGTTAAGTTAAGGGATCTACAAAGAAGAATTACCATAATTACTAAAGAGCTTTACACAGGTTTAATATTTTATTTATTTATAAAACTAAATATAAAAAATATTTTTATCAAGGTCTTATATTTTTTATTTCATGGCAATAAAATAAAATAAAATATTTAATGGAGGGCTTGTATATTTTACTTTATAGCTTATATTTAATTAAATTCAAATTTACAAAAAAAATATCTATATAAATTTAATGTATTTAATGTAGGGCTTATATATTTTATTTCATATATTTTAAAATAAAATAATACAATTAATTGATGCATATTTTATTTCATAGCTAAAATATAAAATAGAAATAAAATACAATATTTAATGGAAGGCCATTAAATAAAATTTGCTTTATATGTAAAATTGTATTTAATTAAATCTTTAATATAGGGCTTGTAGATTTTAATTTGTAGCTATAAATTAAAATATTTAATGGAGGCCTTATATATTTTACTTTAGTGCTAAAATAAAATATTTAATGTAGTACTTACATTTTTATATTTTATTTTATAGCTATAAAATTAAATTGAATGTTGGCACAATGGCCCTCTTTGATTTTGGAAATAATTTTCCAGCAAGTGACATGAACCAAAAATAATGTTCCTTCACGAGCTTCCTGTCCATTTTCTTAATAAGCTGAATCAGCACTCAAAAACTCGACTGTCAAACACACTAAACAAACTCTGTTTCACTCGCTGTCTCCTGAGACACTTCATTCCCAGACGAGTGAATTACATTTCAACTCTTTGTTTGGTGCTTTTGTTTAACAGCAAGGGGCTCAGATGATTTTCAGTGCTGCCAAGGACCTCGGTCAGCTCTCCAAACTCAAGGTGAGGACTCGCTTTTCTAACTACACTAATGAAAAAGTTTTCACTTTCTTTTTCAAGGGATACTTCAGCCATAAAATGACAGTGTTGTTATAGCTCCCAAAAAAAAAAAAAAGTAGTTCAAAGGCTTCCCAGCTAATAGGGAACATTCTCAGAATGTTTGTTCAAAGGTCTTTAATAACATTCTCAAAAACGTTTTTTTCTGAAACATTTTAATTGGATGTTCGTCTACCATTTATTTTGTAAATGTTGCTATGTTACTATGTTCAGAGAACATTCAAAAGTAACATTCCCATAATGTTTACATGATAAAATGACAAAATTCGCATAACTTTCAGACATTCAGATGAGAGAAGATTCAGAAATAACATTTTCACAACATTGCAAGTCACTTTGGATAAAAGCATCTGCTAAATGAATGAATCTAAATGCAAATAACTTTATGGGAATGTTAGCAGAACGTTTCTGAACATTTTTTATTAGTTGAGTTTTTGGTCATTATACAAAATGAGCTGTTGCAAAAAATCACAGAATACGGGAACATGTTTTTTTTTTTTTTTGCATGAACTGTTCCTTTAAGTGAATGGCATTGATGTGTTTGAACACGACCCAAAATGAGAGGTAACTGGTTTAATAAGCAAGCCTCTGAATGCAGACGAGTGCATCAGATTGTAGATGGGAGCGAGGCATGTTCAGTTTAAAGTGTTTTTACCGTAGTGCTTTCACGTAGCTCCCGTTTTGCTGAAAACGGTTTCCAGCTTATGCTACGGCTTTGCAGCTTTCCGTCAACCGCTGCCCGTTTACATCATTCCGCTCTCTCTGGAATCATGCCGGAAAACTTTCCTGCTTCTGCTGGTGTAATTATATCCGCCCTGCTGTGGAGTTTAAGTCCAGAGAAGGACGAGCGCTTTGGATCTGAGCAGGTGTCAAGACAGATGGAGAGCTTCTCATCATTATGTATCCAGATACTCTCCGTCTCAGTTGTCCCTCTCTCTGTCTCATTTCATATGCATTGAAACATCTCTGCTCAATTGCTGCTTTACCTCGAAATGCTTTTTTCTGGCTCCTGTTCTCTGTGCTTCAGTAATTGTGTGTAGAATTCAACCGCTCTGTTTCTAAACCCAGTGAACGGCGTTGCTGTCTATGGCTTAAACACTTATATGCGACTGCCTTAAAACTCATAACAAGTGAGTTTTGAAGCACTCTACTCTTATGTGCACAAGAGAATCAACTCTAGTTATTGTTTCTAAGTGATGTAGAAGCTGCTTGACATGCAAATATTGAGTAATATTGCATGTTTTAAATAGAAGGAATATTTATGTTTAAAGAAGTCTCTTCTGCTCACCAAGGCTGCGTTTATTTAATCAAAAATACAGTAAAAACAGTTAAATATTATTTCAATTTAAAATAAGTTTTCTATGTGAATATATTGTCAAATGTAATTTATTTCTGTGATGCGCAGCTGAATTTTCAGCATCATTACTCCAGTCTTCAGTGTCACATGATCTTCAGAAATCATTCTAATATGCTGATTTGCTGCTTGAGAAACATTTCTGATTATTATCAATGTTGAAAACAGTTGTGCTGCTAAATATAATTTTGTGAAAACTGTGATACATTTTATTTTTCAGGATTCTTTGATGAATAGAAAGTTAAAAATATCAGTGTTTATTTGAAAAATAAATCATTTGTAACATTATAAATGTCTTGACTGTCACTTTTAATCAATTTAAAGCATCCTTTGTGAATAAAAGTATTCATTTCTAAATAAATAAAAAACAATCTTACTGATCTCAGACTTTTAAATGGGAGTACGGATTTTCTTCCTCAGTTAATTTGTCTTGTTTTCCAGTACAATTATCTAAACATTCAAGATTCGTTTACTTGAAAAGCAAAAAGATATAGTCTTGTTTTCTGAAAAAAAGTCATAATTAAGTGAGTTTAAGAAAAAATAACTTAGTTTAAAAAAAAAACAAGATTATTTTTCTGACCCCACTGGCAAATATTTCTTATTGTTTTAAGCAAAAACTCTCTTCATTTTGATCACCTTTTCAGAAAACAAAAATACTTTTGCTTCTCAAGTAAATGTATCTTGATTTAGGAATGCTAAAACAATTGTACTGAAAAACAAGACAAAAATTCAAAAATATTTAAAGTTTTCACTATTATACTAATTACTTTATTATAATAAAGTGTTTTTTTATTGCATTGTACATCCAGTGAGGTTTTATGAAAGTGCAGTAACATTTAACACACGATGAGTGATAAAATGTGCGTCGAGTGCTGTTTGACCTCTAGAGTGTATTTGTGGATGTCTCGGTGTGCAGCGAGTCTGAATGTGTGTGTACTGACCTGAACAGAGGTTTGTCAGTGGACGTACAGGCCGGTTTAACACCTGATCAATACACTCGCTCGAAGTGCTCGCATCTCTAAATAGGTGACCTTAAGCTGGGAGAAGTCAATGGACAGAATCAGCTCTTCCTACTCAAACACACACACTTGAAGTTACACTGATTTGATGTGGATTAATGCTCACTCACACACCGCCCTGTTATCACTCTCAGGCTTATTTGTATTAAACTTTGCACCGCCATTGACCTGTAAGATTAAATAAAATTGAAGTTTCACTGCCTGACTTCTCGTCTTGAATCATGGTGAGGCCACAGAGTCTTCTGGGAACTGTCACCTTTGATTCTAATGAGCGGTAAGAAGCTCCAAGAAAAGCTCCGTTGACTTCTAAATGCCCTATACATGCAAAACCCTAAATGCACACTAGTCATCCTTATAAATCCTGAGATTCTGCGTTTGTGTTTGACCTGAATCTTCCACCTAATGTTATGGTCAGGGTTCTGGTGTTGAAATTAACTGGAGAGAACTTTTGAAAACAGTTGGTATTAAGGCATTTTAGAAAAAAAATGAAAGAAGCAAACTAGTAAACATGTCAAGCAAATCTAAATGCTCAGAGCCATTTTATTTTATTTTAGCTATGAATTGAAATATATATGCCCTTCATAAAAGAAAATATTTTATGTTTATAACTAAAGCAAAATAAAATGAAATAATACATTATAATAATATTTAATAGAGGTCTTATATATTTTGTTTTATTTTATATATAAAATAAATAAAAAATGAAGGGCATATATATATATATATATACTGTATGTATATATATATATTTCTTTACAGCTAAAATAAAATAAAATAAACATGGCAAGCAAATCTGATTTCTCAGAATAATTTTATGCATTGTATTTTATCAAAATTGTTTAGCATGAGGTTGTTTACATAGCTTGGAAATGCATAGAGGAAAAGCTTGTTTTATTTTTATATTTGATTTTAGCTATAAATTATACAATTACAATTTTAAATAAATCAATTAAATTATTAAAAAATTAAAACTATTTCATTATTATTTCTTTTAAATGGCTGAAAATGCCTTCCATAATAAGCCCTTCATAAAACTTTTTTTAATGAAATTAATATATTTACTGAACATCTTATATATCTTATTTTATATCAAAAATAAATTCAAGAAATACAATTAATGAAGGGCATACATAGTTTATAGCTAAAATAAATTAAGATAACAACAGCAAACATGTTGAGTCTGAACGAGTCATTTTTTGCATGGTATTTCATCAAAATTGTTTAACATGAGGTAGTTTGCATAGCTCAACCAGCGTTGGAAAAGAGCTTCAGTACATTTGAATGTAAATCACTCTGTCTTTCTCTGTTTGTCTCAGGAGCATGTGATCCGGGAGGAAGCTCGCAGTCTGAGCCCTCGACAATGTGCCGCTTTGGATTTAGTGCTTCCCACCATCAAGGTATCGGCTTCTCGTTCTTCTTCTGCTCTGATTCTCCGATTTCAGGGGCCAGTTGCATGAACTGCTGCTCAGATTGGTGTTGCAAGTCAAACACCTGGTTTTAAATTCATCTGCATAAAAATATAGCTTAGTTTAAGTGGAGGTGGAAAATTAAGCCTGATTATCATTAGACTAACTGCTAGTATATGCAACAGTTTTTATAGTTATGCACACAGACTGTTCACATACCAACTGCTACTTATTCCACTCATAAAAAGAGACTCAAAACTGCAATATCATATCCGGTCTATGGATTTTGTTCTGTGATTGTGTACTTGATGCTTTCAGTTCCTCTCCAGGCCTCTGGAGGGCGATGTGATGCATGCAGAAACTCAAGCGTTTATGAGCAATTTCATGCAACTTAAACATTCTCCTTTTTCCTGAATATGCATCAGGTTTAAGTGATGATTTGAAGCCAATTTGCCACCTCCGAACCACATTTTCTACAGTTGAAGTGCATGGAATAGAGTCAGATTAGATCTGACCTTGATTTTATTTACCTGCGTCACAAATGCAAACACACACGTGTGAGGTTAGTATGGTGTGTGATAGGGCTGTCAAAATGGCTGAAAAACTAAATTCGAATTTTGTACTTAAATATTATCAATATTCGAATTTTATTCGAATTTAAAAGGCATAATTTCAGTTAGGGGGGAAAAAAGCTTTTGGCTTCTCTCGAGGCCACAAGAGGGCGCATCGAACAAAATATTACTAATGCACGTTTCTTCAAAGCATAATAAAATAACACGACTATCTTCGAAAAAAGTGCATAATGTTTAAAATAATGTTTATAAACCTTATATAATTAAAGTTGCTTAAACAATTAGAAACAAAACAGCATCATGCATGTATGTATAGATTAATACAAAGGACCGAAAACCAATCACAAAGAGTACTTTCTTCATTTAAAAACTTGAGATGCAATAGGATGGGGGAAACCGCCATAAAGTCTTGAGACATGTTTTTAAAAGTTGAACTTACATTCATTTTCCATGGCTTTCTAAACATGCGACTCTCTTGTGCGAGACGCGAGTGCAGCGGTGATAGATGTCCCTCTAGAAAATGTGATACATGTGTGTTCTGTGTGAACGGCTTGGTTTCGGTTTTGACGTAAACAACATCATCTCCGCTTTGATGTTCTTTTTTCCCCGCAATATTTTGAATGAACAACGTAGCAGCGCAGCATCTAGTGGGTTCAACTGGATAGACTAACAAAAGCATTAAAATGCAATGACACTTACATCGTCGTCGCATATCATCGTGTGCCACTGATAAGGCTGCCTGACGCACACCTAAAATTCGAATGCAACATTTTTGCAACGTAAATTCGACGAATATTTGAAATTCGAAAAAAAAATGTACAGCCTTAGTGTGTGATGTTAGTTGTGGTGTAAATGTGCATGTGAGCTGCACATACATGCAACATCAGAGATATTATTGATTCCGTCGTCTCCGTGGAAACGCACGCCCCTCTCTGTTGGGATCAGTCATGGACTGGGAATTTCGCTCATTGGTATTCTGAGGACTGAAGCTAATTAGGGACGTTCACAAAAGCCTTGAGTAAAATGTTGGTGATGGAAATGGCTGCACGCAGAGATGAGCTGAGGATTCTGTGCTCGACAGCAAAGATATCTGCTGAGATTAATGAGAATAATAATTTATGTGTGAGTGGGAAGAAAAGAGACAAACAGATAAAAAGAGGGAGAGGAGAACAATCAGCATCTGATGTCTTTGTTTTGAGGTCTTTTTAAACATGAATGAATCAGTGAATCAGTGCACATCAAAATATAACTTTTCATTTAATATTTTCCATTAACATATCCAAACATTATTATTTTATTTTTTTTAATGCTAAACAATAGATAGGTTGATATTCAGATAATATTTACAAATTAAATTAATAATATTGTAAGTCTTATTTGAAGAGAATATTATGTATCTTGAATTACATTTATTTTTATTAACTGGCCATTTTTATTATTTATTTATTTTAAATTAAAAAAAAAAAAATTACCACATATTTAGATAGACATGAACAATGCTATACAAATAAAAAAATATATATTTTTTCTATTGTTTTTTTTATATATTTATTTTATTTTATAAGGTCAAAGTGAAGGAAAAACGATATTATATTCAAAATATGCAAAACAACATACATGCTAAACAATAGTTATAAACATTCAATAGGTAGATATTCAGATGGATAAATATTTAGAAAGATAAACATTATTAAAATAAATCAATAATATTTTAAGACTTATGTGCCAAGATTATAATGTATCTTAAATTCAATTTGTGTGTGTGTGTGTGTGTGTGTGTGTGTGTGTGTTTTTTAAGCATAAATCTCATACATGAGACAGGCAAAAATTATAACTATTAAATAAATAATCTAATTATTCTCTGAATGCAAGTCTTATTATCTTATGCAGCTTTGCAAATAAATAAATGTATTTAGTTTTAAGAATATTTAGATTTTTTAACTCAAAAATCAGCTATGTATTTTATGTATTATTGTAATTATTATTTTTGGTGCAATAAAAATGAATGAGACTTGATACTGTACGACTACAACACATAAAAATATGATAATATTAATGTGTTGTTCATCTGAGGTAAATGCTGTTCCACATGGAAGACATATGTCACGCAAATGACACAGATGGAACATGAATTTACATTAAACAAAATAAATAAAGCAGGGACTTTGCCTCCTCCTCGCCACTACTCTCAAACACACAATAGAAAAAGCTCCATATGAATAATGCAGCTGAAATAATGGGCCACCAGAAGATTAAACAAGCATGCATTTGAAATCCAGCGTATTTCAAGTATTTTCATAACACGAAGACTGATATGATCAGAACACGAAAGCACATGGAACATATAAACATTGCACTGAACAACCTGCTGCTCTGATGAGTTTCACCAAATCTTGTTTATTCTTTATTCTGTATTATTAACAAAGTGATGCTCGTCCTGAGTCCTGACCAATCAATACAGCCGACAAACCACATCAGCCATTCATCATCGGATCAATTAGAGTCCAGCTCACAGCCAGAGGCCTTCATCAGCAGACAATGAGAGGCTGTTTACTGGATTTCATCACACAGACGCTGAAAGGACTGAGAAAGAGCCAACAAACAGAAAAAAATAGATGAAATAGACAGACAGATAGATAGATCCTATATATTATTATTATTATTTAAAAAAAAATACAAATATTGATTTCAGTATCTACAAAATGTGGCCAAAAACTTTTTATTTTTTTTTTGCTGAAATATGTTTCAAAATATATTTATGTAAATATGTCTAACAATATATTTTTGGCCAATATATATTTTGTAATTTTTGGGAAGAAAAAAAAAATATATATATATATATATATATATATAAATTTTTTATGCATTTAAAAATACATTCCCCCCTCCATATATTTCAATCCAAGAAAATACATTCATGTCACATTTGAAGAAAAACTCTGAACATGTAACATTTAAAAAAAAAAACATGATTTGCGTTTTTTTTATTAACAATAGGCTATTACACTACATTAAAAAAATTAAACATTATTAAATCATTCTAGTTTTTAACTCTAGTAGGCCATTCCATCCGCATTTAGCCTAAATATAGGTCACTGCATGATTTGACGTATTTTTGGTTTTTGCATGAACTGAACGCTCATCAGATTTTTGGGAAGAAAAAAAAAAAATATATATATATATATATATATAAATTTTTTATGCATTTAAAAATACATTCCCCCCTCCATATATTTCAATCCAAGAAAATACATTCATGTCACATTTGAAGAAAATTTGTATTTGTTGTCTGTAATGTGTGTAATGTATAACACATTTAAATAAAAATAAATAATGAATAAAGCCTAAATGTAGGCTATAAGATTGGAAATGTATTTTCTTGCCCCCAAAAATATAATATATTTTATATTTTGGTATGTGAAGGTTGAAACTAAATATATTTGCAATTTTAAAAAATATATTTCATTGAGCTTCGCTGATTACAATTCATATTTAACATATATTTAAAATATATTTTGGCCATGTTAAAATGTATTATTATATGTACTTTTTAAATACAAAAGCAAGCCCAAGAGAAAAGTAAAGTAATGTTATTTACCAGAATTTATTTAGGAGAAAAATGTAAATGTGCAGTATTTCTGAAAAAAACAAAAAAAAAAAAATTATATGTATATATATATACATATATCTATATATATTGCTGTATGGGATAGATATTTTTTATTTCTATTTTTATTCGATATTCTTTATTTCTATTTTATTTTATTAAGGTCAAAGTGAGAGAAAAACTCAATGCAAGCATTGAAAATGACACCTGGCCTTTCCTCAGAGCCGGAGCGATTGATTCCTTGGTGGAAATCTCATCTGTCTCAATCACGGCATGAAAACGCCAGCGCTCCGTCCTCTCCACTCCTCCTCTAATCGGCCCTTATGCTAATAGAATAATAAACGAGATCTGATCAAATGCCAGTCGTCTCCTCACACTCGTGTCCAGCGGTGGCAGATGATCTCTGCAGCTCTTTGCTTCTGTTTAACCCTGATCTGATTGTGTTCAGCTGACAGATGTGTTATCGCTCTCATGTCTCACCGGCAACTCTGGATTAACTCAGTTAACCGTGTGAAGCTATGAATATTACTGAACCGCCTCCTGCAGCATCTGTGCTGGTTCTCCACTGAGAATGTTTCATTTATGATGTTCAAATCGTGTTCTAATGAATGGATGATATTTTTCTGTGTTTTGCAGTATTTAAACAGTAAGGCAATACAGTAGTGTACGAATCTCTGAAAGCCAGTAAATGCACCATTATTCACAATATAACACAGTCTCGTGTGGATTACAAGGATTATTCCTGTTCTACAAAACCTGAACTCTAGAGCTTTTGCATGTGTTGCAATTGTAGGAAGCTTTTTAATAGTGTTTATTTTAATTTAAAATATGCTCTGGTATTTTACTTTTTTTATTTGATTATTACATTTGTAATATGTAATTTACAAGACGATACTATTTCAGTCTTTCTTCATTATTTCATGTTTAATTCAATGTGTTATTTGCTGTTCCCTTATAATTATTTGTGATTTGTATTTGAATTTGAATTGAATTTACTAGCAGTTTCTGAGTGAAAATTTAAAGTAAATCCTACACCGATTTAGTTTTTCAGTGTAGGATAAGCTGGTAGAATATTTTTATTTTATTATTTTGTTTGTAACCATCATTTCCCTCACAAAAAATAACAATAAAAATAACAATCAAAAAATGTTCATTTAAAGAACAATGAAGAAACACTTGGAATTTTTACAAATCAACATCCACTCAGACCAACGCACTCAAATGAGTTCAAATTCAGCCCAGTGTTCACTTAATTCATAATGTTGTGATAAAAGAAAATGAACTGATTTCCGTCTTTAAAAATTGACTTTAATATTTCATCCAGTATATTAAGACATGAAAATGTGCTGCTTAGAAGTAACCCTGCTGCCAATATCCCATGATTACTTCTCCACTCAGAACTTTACCTTTATATGATTCATTTGTTCTGTCTCAGTGAATGGGTGTTTTTTCAGGTTAACGCTGTGTTGATGTATTTTCTGAGTGATCTGTAGCCATGTTTGACTCTCTCAGTAACCAGCGCGTTTGTTTCTCCGTTCAGCAATATTTCCATGCGGGTGGAAACGGTCTGAAGAAAACCTTCCTGGAGAAGAGCCCCGATCTCAAGTCCTTGAAATACGCCCTCAGCCTTTACACTCAACCCACAGATGCCTTGATCAAGAAATATATATGCACCCAAACCTCTCAAGGTAAGAGCATATTTGTGCTCCTGGAGGAGCGATCGTACATCTCCCTGTCAGGAGAGAGAGAGAGAGACACTTTCTCTGCAGTTTTATGGAGTGCGTTTACTTGTGCAGTATGCAAGTTTTCTGTATGCATGAATTATCTACATTTATCTGTTCCAAAACATAATGTAGTGTGCAGCCTACTTAGACAACATTAGACATACATTAGCAACATTCTGATTCCTTCTTTTGGCCAAATTCTAAGACAGCAATCAATCAGAAGTCCATCCCAGAATGCATTGTGACAAACACAGTGCACAAAAAAGTGAGAGGAATTAGTAGGTTAAAATTATACAGATTCTTTCAATGCCAGAAAGTACCAATCAAATGTATATATGTTCTGCAAGAAGAAAATATTAAACACATTTTATTGGACTGTCCTGCTTTTAATACAAGTAGACAACATTTTTTTTATTCAGTAAGCTCACTTAAAGGGACAGTTCACCCAAGAATGAAAATTCTGTCATCACTTACTCACCATCATGTTGTTCCAAACCTGTATGAGTTTCTTTCTTCTGTTGAACACAGAAGAAGATATTTTGAGGAATGTGAGTAACGAAACTCTTTCATGTCCCCATTGACTTCCATAGTATTTTTATTTATTTTTATTTTATTTTTTCAAGTCAATGGGGACCAACAACTGTTTGGTTACCAACATTCTTCAAAATATCTTCTGTTATGTTCAGCAGAAGAAAGAAACTCATACCGGTTTGGAACAACTACGATCTAAATATAATTTAATAAAACTGTATGAATACTCATTGTATTCATGCAACACAAATATTTTGTGCTGTGTGTTATGGAATTGCTTACATGCAAAAATACAACAAAAAAAAAGGTACAAAACGGTCACTGGGGCAGTACCCTTTCAAAAGGTACTAATATGTACTTTTAAAGTACTAACAAGTACCATTTAGGGGTAAATAAGGTACAAAGATGTACCTTTTCGCTTTTGTACCTTAGGGCAGGGGTTTTCAACCTGTGGGGCGCATCAGTTAATTCAGAGACGTTCCTTTGAGGATTTATGAATATGAGTTAACAAATCTTTAGCCATCCACTAGGGGACAATCTGACTCCCACTGCTAGTCGACAGTTAGAGCAGAGTTGGCTCGAGTATCAGTCATGCTCAGTGTTGCCAAGTCTGCGGTTTTCCCGCGGAATTGGGCTACTTTAACACTGTTGCCGCGTTTTGTAGTTTTGGGCTAGTTTTGAGTAGCAATTAGGCGGGTTTTGTTGTGAAAACCTGGCAACCCTGGTCACGCTTATTGA
>NW_015551080.1:273707-278127 GCF_001515605.1 Sinocyclocheilus anshuiensis | reverse complement strand
CCCCCCAAAACTATCTTAACGATCAGGCCAGTGCTGCTTCCTCGAGAAAGTTTTTCATTCTCACGTGTTTTAAGTCTTGTCAGTTTAAACATTAAAGTAATTTTAAGCCATTTAAGCCCAAGACATCTCAGTGCGGTACGCACGCGCTGTGATAGAGCGTTTCTATGCGCACCGCGCACACATCTGAAGTGCACAAACAGATAGCCTTCTCAGACAGCAGGTGAATACCTATGGCTGTCTTGACAAGTATCCTTGTAAGCACAGTCGGTTGTTTTAAGTGAACGTAAACAGTAAAGGAAATATCAGATGTACATCAGTATAACGGATCCGTGCATTTCTTATGTAAATAATGTTAATCAAAAAGAGCAAAAGAAAAATTGTTTTAATTGAAAAATCTTTAATAGCTTTAATGGATATTTGCTTTTATGTTAATGTTAATAAAGTAATTTTGTGTGACTACAGTAATGGGGGGGGAGGGGTTAATAATATAGGTCTGTCTAACAGTGCTGTCATCTGAAAACAGAGAGATTATAATCCCAAAGTACAGCAAAGACCCGTTTCAAACACACGTATGCACAAACTCTACACTCCTGATGTAGTCTATGCTCTAAGACCTCCAGATTATCAACAGCTGCATCTTTAACCAGACATTTAATCAATCGACTTTTAACCACATAAATCACCACAATTAAATCAACATGTGTTCTAGGTTGCATGTTGCAGTCCACATGAAATTTGCATGCATAAACCATAGACTGTAAAAAAAGATGGACGACGCGTTCCTTGCACTATAGAAAAGTGAAGCCAAAGCATCTCAGTATGGCCGCTGCCATCTTGAGTAAATGACGTCATTTGGAGCCCGAGTCTGCGAAGTAGAGATTCGTTTGGAGCCCGAGTCTGCGCAGTAGTGTCGTGAGGTGGACCCGCGGTATTAAACTCCCGCCCAAACTCCCGCAGAGCCAGCCACCAGGGGGCGATCAAAGAGCCCGCAGCTTCACTTTTCAGGACGTGTGAGGCACACCCGGTACCGACCCAGTAACAGATTTTTTTTGAGACATAAATAGTTGAAAATTGGTCACCTATTAGGTTGCATTTCAATTAGTATGCTGCTTTAGAAGCATTATTTATATACTATTATTGTATTTATTAATATTTCGAATTAACTGTTATTGTTTTTATTTTAATTTGTCATTTTTATAATTTTTTATTTATTCATTTTTATTATTTTTGAGTTTTTAATATTTATATTTAGCTTTATTTTCTATTATAATTTATAATTTTATTATTTCAGATTTAGTGTTTTTAGTACTTCATCTTTTTTGTTTCAATTTGTTTACATTTTTCATCTAGTATTAATATTTTATTTCAGTTGGATTAATACAAGAAATTATTAAATACATTTTAGTTAACAACAACACTGTTTGGAAGGCAGTAGCTTATGTAGACATAAACAGCAAGGCAGCTCACTAGGTTTTGGTGCAGAGCCACTGTATCCCACAATGCAATTGACTTTCCATTTCCATTGTGACCGCTGAACCAGAAGCCGTACTTCTTTCTGACTCATTATTTTATTGTTCTGCCAACAGACAGTAAGTTTGGCAAACTATTAATAAGTTTAAGATAGTAAATTAATTTAACTTGTTCAACTTGTGTTAAACAAGTTGAACAAGGCTGAAAATCACTTTCCAGAACATTCTCGTTCACCATTCCTGGCTGGTGGAACGATCTTCCCACCCCTATCCGGAATGCTGAATCCCTGACAACTTTCAAGCGACAGCTGAAAACTCATCTCTTTCGAAGCTACTTGACTTCATCATCATTATAAAAAAAAATACAAAAATAAAAAAAAATTCTCTCTCTTTATTTATTCCTTCTCTTTCTAGCTTGTACTTATTTGAACAATGTCTAGAAACTTGGTATTACAAGCACTTCCTGTATCTGTTTGCCTCTTTAAGAAGAATCGCTTTATGTATCCCCAAATTGTAAGTCGCTTTGGATAAAAGCGTCTGCAAAATGACTAAATGTAAATGTAAATGTAAACATGCAACTATGAGGGCATGTGACAACCATAAGTTTATATGATACAAACACACACACACACACACACTCTCTCTCTCGCTCTCCTGAAGCCAAAGGCTGCAGACAGAAAATGATTTCTGTGTGATGCACTGTTTTGTGTGTGTTGAGTTGAGAATGTGTGCTTACTTCCCCGTACACTGTTTATAATTCATCAAACTTTACGTTTGGAGTTATTCATCACTGCAGTTCTGGGGTGTTCTGTCGGAGCAGGTGATGGATATCTGGGCTCTTGTGGTTCAGATGGAGAATCTCGAGGGATTTTACACAGCAAACACGTCACAGTCACACTTACTTTTTTTTTTTTTTTTTTGCACTTCCAGGAAAAGCATCTTTAAACTGGGCAAAAAACTGAATCTAACGGCATTATATATATTTATACACTGGCGGTCAAAAGTTTGGAATAATTATGATTTTTAATGTTTTTGAAAGAAGTCTCTTCTGCTCACCAAAGCTGATCAAAAAGAAAGCACAACTGTTTTCAACATTGATAATAATCAGAAATGTTTCTTGAGCAGCAAATCAGCATATTAGACTGATTTCTGAAGATCATGTGACACTGAAGACTGGAGGAATGATGCTGAAAATACAGCTGTGCATCACATAAATAAATTACATTTTAACACAGATTCACTTAGAAAACAGTTATTTTAGAGTGTAAAAATATTTCACAATATTACTGTTTTTACTGCAGTTTTTACTTAAAAAATTCAGCCTTAGAGAGCAAAAGAGGCTTCTTTTAAACACATAAAAAAACGTAATTATTCTAAATGATTACCTCCAGTGTGTGTGTGTGTTATTATTATTATATATTATTCACCTGTTAGTTATAGATACCTTACCATAAATTAGTAAACACCACAAGCTACGGTTGTAAATGCATCTGTGTGCATCTTCCTCGATATGTTGTCCTGCATTTCAATGTGATGATGATACGATGTGACAATGATGTGCAAACCCACTGAGAAATATAAAGCAGCTTACTTCATCTGGATTTAAATGATGTGTTCATCTCCAGACTTCTAACTCTATCTATGCAGAAATACCAACACAATTTAATAAGCACTTCCATAGTTTGCCGTGACCTCTGACTCCTTCAAACAAGTTCTGGAAGTAATCAATTCTCTTCCTGTGATTGAAGGAAAATCTCCTTCATGTCATGATCTGATATCTGACTGCAGTGCATCTCAGTTTCCTCTCACTTTCTTTCTGGACTCACTTTTAAAGTCCCTCCAGAGACAGGTTTATTTCTTTGTCTGTGAAAAGGCCTGTGAAAATGTGTCCCGCGGGTCCAAAAGACGGACAAGAGCCTGTCACTAGAGTTCAGAGTCAACCTGAATGATTCTGGACAGGAGTTTTTTCAGTCCGATCATCTACAGAGGAGAGGAGAGATCATTTTTTTTATTACTTTAACCTAAGTTTTCTCCTTGAGGTCATTTATAATAAGTTTTATAAAGCTGAATCACATTGTAAGATTCATAATTCAATGGAGAAAGTTTTGAGTCCTGAAAGTCTCAGAAGATCGATGAAAATTAGATTCTTCGTGACATGAACCCTTTAAAAAGCAGAAAATGCTTAATGTCAGAATCATGCAAAAGTTCATGCAATAAAATTCTGGTGATCACAGCATTTTTCAGAGTTTACATTTGTAGCATTACTGTAAAAGTTTTTTGGTTTTTTTTCCATATCTGAATTTGTATAAACATGTGTTAATGCTTCGTTTAAAAAAAAACAACATTTTTTCACATAATTTACCTTTATTCCACACCTCTTTGTCCCTTCTCTCAGAAACACCCTTATTATTTCCTTCTTTTATGAAGCCCCTCCCTCAGTAATAGGCGATGGGCTCTGATTGGTTAGCTAGCTCAGTGTGTTGTGATTGGCTAAGCCGTCTCTAGTGCGCTTCTAAATGTCCCGCCCCTCACCTCAGCGGCATGTGCTCCTGTTGTATTGTAAACAACGGCGTCATTAATATCGCTTATCAGTTTGAGCCCGATTGAGAAGCAGAGGATATTATTGAAGAGGATCGTGCAGAACCTGTGCAAGCACGGCTTTTAATGGTAGGCCTATGTTTTTTGTTTGTTGTTGTCTCATACTTTTAGATATGCTGTTATTTGTAAATGCTACTGCTTATGTTAGCTTTTAATATACGGTTTTATCCTGATTAACGCTTTAATACAGTACGGCAACTGCACGCGCGTCCATGTTTAACCCTCTGGGGTCCAAGGGTGTTTTGGGGCCTGAAAAAGTTTTGACATTTGTGCTTTTCTCAGTTGCTTACAAACATTTGAATGTCTAAAGTTTAATAACACTGTAATCAGCCGAAACTGGGCTACAATAATAT
>NW_015551080.1:268173-272748 GCF_001515605.1 Sinocyclocheilus anshuiensis | reverse complement strand
GAACTTTCAGCTTCGTAACTTTGCAGATATTGTTTATGCTCAAACAGCAACATTACACACTAACTAACGTTAAACAAGTGAAATCACAATGAACCACCCCTTTAATATATTTTTTGTAATTTTTTTGTATTTATATTCTTGAATGTCTTATATGTAGTCTAATATGACTTACTGGTGAATCTGTAAGAAGTAATTTTAAAATAGAAAGAAGAAATTTATTTACATAATAGTATATATTGGTTATATAAAATATATTTGTATAACAATATCATTTATATAATATATTGAATATTATTATTTTAATTACTATTATTATATTTTGTGTTTCTTTGTGTGTGTGTGTATATATATATATATATATATATATACATACTTTATTATTATTTGTTTTTGTTATTTTACTAGTTAGCAATTATTAGCAGACGTTCTAAATTGTATTTACCACCTGTTGATTTACTGTTATAATTGCAATAATTATTGTTAAAAGCAACAGCTTTATTAGCACTTTGTAGCGTTATCATAAAAATTATTTGCATTTACGTATCTAAATGTGGCCTGGGAAATAAATCCACAGCCTCTTCAGGCATCTGCCACAGAAAGTCTTTATGAAAGCCGGCGTTTGTTACGAGGTCAGAGAACAAATGAAGGCAGAGACGAGGTTAGTCCAATGGTGATTGATTGTTGTTGTCTGCTGTGGATGCTGTAGGTCTTTCTGTAGTCGTTCATTTAGCTGACACGTGTCATGCGCTCTTGAGTTAGTTTGCCCAAATGTGGCCTTGACAGTTTCCATGTTTGCTGCAAACCTTGAAGGGCAAACGCAAAGATACAAAACACACCCTTTACTCCTCCGTTATTCTCCCGTTCAGCAGCGATCTGTCTGGATCTACTCCAGTGAGGACAGAGTATATGTATATATATATATATATATACTTTATTATTATTTGTTTTTGTTATTTTACTAGTTAGCAATTATTAGCAGACGTTCTAAATTGTATTTACCACCTGTTGATTTACTGTTATAATTGCAATAATTATTGTTAAAAGCAACAGCTTTATTAGCACTTTGTAGCGTTATCATAAAAATTATTTGCATTTCCGTATCTAAATGTGGCCTGGGAAATAAATCCACAGCCTCTTCAGGCATCTGCCACAGAAAGTCTTTATGAAAGCCGGCGTTTGTTACGAGGTCAGAGAACAAATGAAGGCAGAGACGAGGTTAGTCCAATGGTGATTGATTGTTGTTGTCTGCTGTGGATGCTGTAGGTCTTTCTGTAGTCGTTCATTTAGCTGACACGTGTCATGCGCTCTTGAGTTAGTTTGCCCAAATGTGGCCTTGACAGTTTCCATGTTTGCTGCAAACCTTGAAGGGCAAACGCAAAGATACAAAACACACCCTTTACTCCTCCGTTATTCTCCCGTTCAGCAGCGATCTGTCTGGATCTACTCCAGTGAGGACAGAGTATTATATTTTCAAAACTATACAATTCAACAACCATGAAATCCATTAGACTAGACTTATGGGATTGTGAATTCAGTCTACAGCTAGTAAAGATGAATCGAGGGGAAATGAATCTCTCTCAGGATAGATTATATTGACTTTTCTGAAAGATAGCAATGCCTCATATTTTAATCTTTTTTTCTCAAAACAACCCTAAAGCATCTGCTGTCTTTAACTTTCTCTGTAATAAAGTTACACAAAGTTACACTTTATTAGCTTTATTGGCTTCAATTTCCAAATTTCAGGTGACTTTGAATTGCAAACAGACATGAACTAAATTCCACATTGCACCAGCTTTTACTTTAATTTAATTTTTGTAAATTTTTGTACTTTTTATGTGCCTTATACCTAATATGTAGTCTAAGTTGGTTTATTGTTGTATTGGAAAGAAGTAAAAAAAAAAAATATATATATATATAGTATAATACAGTATAAAGTTATAATTCTTTTTCTTAATTATAATTTTCTTAAATCGTAATTCTTACTCTGTTTATATTTATGCATCAGTTGCTCTGGCAGATAATGTTCAAAATTGCATATTTACCATCTATTGATTTATTATTATAGTTTAATAATTATAATATAGCAGATTTTTGGATGTGTGTTTGTATGTTGGTTTATTTGTTTATATGTTGGTTTATTACTACAACATGATAATTGACATAAGCCAAGCCGAAGCACATTTCATTAATCACTTGTTCTATGGTTTTACTGTGTGTCTGGCTTGTGGCTCAGTGTGTAATGCATGCTCTTATCTGAATGTCTCAAAACTGATTCCAGGTCAGTCCACGTCTGGATCTATCGGGGAGGTCGCCATTCAGGTGGACCTGATCTCACACCCCGGCACTGGAGAGCACAAAGTCAGTGTCAAAGGTAAAACACGCACACTAATTCATGATTAAGATACTCTTTTAAGTCTAAATTACCCAAATTAGCATGTTTCTCTTTGCCACTGACACTGTGTTCTTTTAATCAGTTAGTGTAATTTCACCGATAAAGCGTTTGCTGCTGCTGTAATTAGCAGAATGAAAGTTTCCTCTTGCTGTAATGGCTCTCATCTGGCTGCTTTATCAAGAGCTCAGGATCTGTTAATGAGCTCTGTCTCTACAGGAGACACGAAAACTGGACTGCTGAGAGACACCTGCACAACAAACCCAATTAATGACCACAAACACTGCTTCATAACAGACTAGCTAACTAGTCTGCATGCTAACTGTAACTGTCTAGCTAACTGTAATTTACATTTGCATGAAAAATCATTTACAAAAATACATAAAAACTAATTTACACTTTCTAATCAAAACAATATCAGTGACATTGTGTTATTATGAATTTATGACTTTGAGGAATGCCACAAAACGGACATTATAATATTCCTAATTAACTTTCTCCATGATTTATTGTTGTTTATAAATCTGTAGGCTGTTTACTGCTGCTAAGCAATTTGGCACAATATAAAATTAAATGACCAGATTTACCTCATCCAATCAGCCGTAATTATGTCTTATAATACAGCATGTGACCTATTTTATTACACTGTATATATATATATATATATATATATATAAAAGAATATTTTAGTTTATTTGAAAAGAAAACACTATTTCAGTCTTTCTTATGGAAGCCTGTTTCCACCAAAAAATAAGAAATAAAAATGATAGTTGCGACCTTTTAAATCACAATTCAGACTTTTTTCACAATTCAAATACAAACGCGTATCACGAGATATAAACTCATATCGCAAGATATATCTTGCAATTCTGAGAAAAAATTGTGAGATATAATCTTAGAAAAAAAAGTCTGAATTTTGAGATAAAAACTTGCTATTACTTTATTTTTTTATTCTGTGACAGAAATGGGCTTCCACACTTTCTACATCAACATTTCATGTTTAATTCAATGTATTGTTGCTTCTTTGTAATTATTTGTAAAATTTACTAGAAATTTATAAGTGAAAATTGTAAATCCTATACCTTTATTCCCCCAGTGTAAGCAGGTCTGAATGTCCAATGTTGGTTTTCTCCAAGTCTAGATAACTCACTCTAGTAGTGATATCTAACTTGTGCCTTCTAGGTGTGATATAGGAGTCATATAACTGAACATGTCTCACTTATGTTTGATGATCTAACTCGAGACCATCCTCTTTTTCTGCAGTTGTGGGTGTGAACAATATCAACTGGCAGACGAACGCCATGTTTCGGCCCTTCGTGGAGATCAATGCCATCGGCCCGCACCTGGCTGACAAGAAACGCAAGTTTAGCACCAAAACCAAGAATAACAACTGGTCTCCAAAATACAACGAAACATTCCAGTAGTGAGTATTAATTTCATACAGGAACTGTCCCTGTCTATAGTTTATATTCATAACAGTTGGTGTTTACAGAAAGGTATAAAAGGTATCCTGTTTATGGAGATGGACCCATGTAATACAGTGTTTTTTTGGGATATGTACCAAAATATGATACAAAAGCACTGCCCATGTTCAGTAACATACACTAAACTTCAAGAGTTTGGGGTCGGTACGATTTTTAATGTTTTTGAACGTCTCTTCTGCTCACCAAGGCTGCATTTATTTGATCAAAAATACAGTAAAATACAATAAAAATGTGAAATATTATTGCAATTTAAAGGGGTCATATGATGCAATTTCAATTTTTCCTTTCTCTTTGGAGTGTTACAAGCTCTTGGTGCATAAAGAAGATCTGTAAAGTTGCAAAGACTAAAGTCTCAAATCCAAAGAGATATTCTTTATAAAAGTTAAGAGTTAACCACGCCTACCTAAAACGGCTCGTTCTAACACGCCCCCACATATCTACATCACGATGTGGGAAGATTTGCATAACGCCGCCCAAATGTTCACGCAAAGAAAGAAGGCATAACTTTTATTCTCGCTGTAGTATTGTTGCCGCTGCCGCCATGTCGTAAAGACGCTGTGTGCTTCATTGTGAAAGCGAAACTATTTTGTTTGGTCTTCCAAAAGAGGACGATATCCGCTTCGTCATGCCTGGAGCTGATCCGTGCTGTTCGCTGAGGGAATACATTAACTTCGCGCTGTGGATCGCCAGATCGGCTTTCAC
>NW_015551080.1:264541-267775 GCF_001515605.1 Sinocyclocheilus anshuiensis | reverse complement strand
GTAAAAATCGACGCGTTTCAGAAAGGCGGGGCATAGAGGAGAAACAATAATGTACAGTATGTGGAAAATAATGTGTTTTTTTAACCTTAAACCGCACATTTCATTACACCAAATACACAAAATAATGTTCTTTTTAGCAGCATCATATGACCCCTTTAAAATAACTTTTCTATGTGAATATATTGTAAACTGTAATTTATCCCTGAGATCAAAGCTGTATTTTCAGCATCATTACTCCAGTCTTCAGTGTCACATGATCTTCAGAAATCATTCTAATATGCTGATTTGCTGCTCAAGAAACATTTCTGATTATTATCAATGTTGAAAACAGTCGTGCTGTGTAATGTTTTTGTGGAATCCGTGATGGATAGAAAGAAAAGAACAGCATTTATTTGAAACAGAAATCTTATAACTGTCTTTACTGTCAGTTTTGATCAAATTAATGCATCCTCGCTAATAAAAGCACTTTTGAACGGTAGCGTATATCAAAGTATCACAGTATCACTTTCTGATACCATTGATTTATAAGAGTTGGATGTGAATCCCACAGGATTATATATTACTGAAAATGACTAGTAAATGGATAAAGAGTCGTGATTAGATAAGTGATCCCTATTATTCCCTCTGTAACCCCATTTCACTCAGTCATCGTGCCCTCATTTCAAAAGTTTTACAAAAAGAAATGAATCACACTTTTGAAAGATCAATTTAAAAATCAGTAGCCTAATAAAAGAGATACTTTATTTTATATGGAGCTCATGGACCAGCTGAATACTCACTTTATCTCCTATTACTGGACCCTTTTGCTCGTGAAATAAATGAATCATGTCTGACTGTAAATAGAGCAATCGTCTCGTCTTCTTCCTGGCTTTTCACCGGTGGCATTGACTGATCGCCTTTAAGCTGCACAAATGCATTTGAACAAGAGCACAGAAACCAAGCGTCCACATGAAGATTTACTTCTGACAGTCTCATTTTAGGCTTGTGAAGGAAAAGATCACTAAGAAAGGCTTTCCAGAACAGTTGCTCAACAAAAAGACCTGCATTTGGCTTTTCAATGGCATCTGTAAAATGTGATGGAAGCCCGGCACAAACTCACTGACACTGAATTAACCTCTCTCTTAGAGCGCACGTAAAATAGCATGAACTCAAAGCCCACCTTTGGATATTAAGGGCTTTTTAGCTTAATGAAGTCTTAAGCTGTTTTTGTGTGGAATCATAAAAGAGCTCCAGTGTGGCGTCAATGCAATTTCCACGTCTGATAAACATTAATCTGACCGGGTTACAGAAACGCTGCTTTACAGACGCATCTGATCCGAGACATGCCTGTGGAAAAGACATTTACATTCATGCACTGGACAAACATCTTTGTGTATGTTGTGCTGGCTGATATGACAGTCGTCTCGGACTGAAAGCGTGAATGCAGCATCATGCAAAGGTTACTCATGTCATTATAGAGATGCTCTATTCACAGTTAGCCATGAATTTGAATATGAATTTGATACACAAGCAAAGTGGTCAATAATAGGGGGATAAAATGAGTACTATTCAACATGAGTCCACCAGCTTTACGTACAATAAAATACAGTCGCTTTTGATGCTGATTTGACTGGAGTCTTCATCTCTGTGGATGTCATTTAAACATAAAAGGTGCATTCATTTTATTAATGTGTTAAAATGCTTGGACGTCTATCAGGCAAGACGTTCTGGAGGGTGTAAATCTCACAGTTATACAGTATAATAATTCCTACATACAAATATGTGAATTATTTGGACATTTAAAATGTCTGAATCATACATTTAGTGACTGGACTATTTTGGCCTTTTATTCCCTTTCTTCTGATACCTTTCTGGTATCATTACGCATATCAAGCAAAAGTTATCGAGTTTACCATCTTAACATGGTGATGACAGGAGTTGAAATATTGGATGTAACAAGTAAGCAATATATGGGTAAAACTTTACAATGTTCAAATTTATTAACATTAGTTAATGCATAGCATTTATTTAAAAAACTAACAATTTACAAAAGGTTTCATCTGTTAACATTAGTTAACTATATTTGTTAACATGAACTAATAACAAACAATATTTATATGGAATTTTTGGTAGCACTTTACAATAAGGTTCCATTAGTTAAAAGGCTATGTAAATTAAGCATAAACATTTTTAACGTCATTTTGGACCCGTATCCGGGTCCGCAGAGTTTAACTGGTGGTTAACTAACATGAACAAACCATGAACAGTACATATATTACAGTATTTATTAATCTTTGTTAATGTTAGTTAATGAAAATACAGTCGTTCATTGTTAGTTCATGTTAATTCACAGTGCATTAACTAATGTTAACAAACACAACTTTTGATTTTAATAATGCATTAGTAAATGTTGAAATTAACAATAGCTAAGATTAATAAATGCTGTAGAAGTATTGTTCTTGCTTAGTTCATGTTAACTAATGTAGTTAACTAATGTTAACTAATGAACCTTATTGTAAAGTGTTGCAGAATTTGTAATCTTAATTTTTATTTACTAATGCATTTTTAAGATCAAAAGCTGCATATATTAGTTAATGCACTGCAAACATCAACAAACAATGAACAATTCTATTTTTAGTAACATTAACAAAGATTAATACATGTAAAATATACTGCTCATAGTTAATTCTTTTTTAACTGATGTTAACAAATAAGATTTTATTGTAATGTGTTACCAAAAATCCATTTGTTTATTGTTAATGTTTTCGTGCATTTACTAATGTAAAAAGCTAAAAATTTTGATTTTAAAAATGTATTAGGGAATATTAGGGATACTACAGAAGTATTATTCATTGTTAGTTCATATTAAAGGGGTCATATGATGCGATTTCAAGTTTTCCTTTCTCTTTGGAGTGTTACAAGCTGTTCGTGAATAGATAAGATCCCTAAAGTTGCAAAGACTAAAGTCTCAAACCCAAAGAGATATTCTTTATAAAAGTTGACTCATCCACGCCCTCCTAAAACGGCTTGTTCTAACACCCCCCCACATGTCTACGTCACTGTGTGGGAAGATTTGCATAACACCGCCCAAATGTTCACGCAAAGAAAGAAGGCGTAACTTTGATTCTCGCTGTAGTATTGTTGTTGCCGGCGCCATGTCGTGGAGACGCTGTGTGTTTCGTTGTGAAAGCGAAACTACTTTGTTTGCTCTTCCAAATGTGGACACAACTAGAATCAGTGGTTAAGTTGTATTTA
>NW_015551080.1:255637-264513 GCF_001515605.1 Sinocyclocheilus anshuiensis | reverse complement strand
GTGCCTTGCTCAAGGGCACCTCAGTCGTGGTATTGAAGGTGGGAGAGAGCGCTGTACATTCACTCCCCCCACCTACAATCCCTGCCTGTACGAGACGCGAACCCGCAACCTTTGGGTTACGAGTCCGACTCTCTAAACATTAGGCCACGACTTCCCCAAATAATGCTGACTCAGCCTGTAAATACGTTTTCATATTGAAAGAATTTGCCACTGACGATTCAAACGCTAGTTTTGAGCAGTGTAGAGTAGCGCTTGTTGTTTGTCATTTCTCCGATCACAAATGCAGACATGGTTTTATGTTTACGCGGCGCGATGCAACGCAACACGTAAAAAAACAGTATAAGTCATTATAATCAGTAATTATGTCCCCACTGGATGCAACAAATGCCTAGTTTATAATGGGTTTTATTGGTTTTGTCTCATTGCGCCCGCACACGGCATCACAGTATGGTAAGGGGCGTAACATTTCCGATGTACAGTATGTGGAAAATAATGTGTTTTTGAACCTTAAACCGCATAAACACATTTCATTACACCAAATACACAAAATTATGTTCTTTTTTAGCAACGTCATATGACCCCTTTAACTAATGTATTTAACTAAAGTAACAAGTGATTATACATACTTATATATGTATAATGTTTAAGTCCTACATAAGAAAAAAAGTTTATATTTTAATGTTTATTTCAGTTTAATATCTTACCCCATAGAGTGCATTATGTGTCGTTTTGTTTGTTTTTACAAACCGAAGGATTAGTTGAAATATAATCTGTTTTAAACCAGGAATGTTGGTTTAATACGTCATCAAAAAGTCAAATTTGATGTGAACTAACTTAAGTGGTGTTATTGTGCCTTCTCCGTCCAGCGTGCTGAGTAATGAACACGGCCCAGAGGCCTACGAGCTTCACATCTCCGTGAAGGACTACTGCTTCGCCCGAGAGGACCGGATCATCGGCATGACGGTCCTGCAGCTCAGAGAACTGGCCGAGAAGGGCAGCTTGAACGCCTGCTATCCACTCGCCAAGAGCGTAAACATGGACGAAACTGGCCTGACCATCATGAGAATACTCACGCAAAGGACCAACGACGAAGTGGCCAAAGAGTTCGTACGTCTCAAATCAGACACGCGGTCGGCCGAGGAAGTGTCGTAGAGAAGCACGGTTGTGTTTGTTTTCGTGCATGTGTGTAAAACATCTGTTGGAATGTTCATTTTAAACTACAAGTACGTACAAAAGTGTTTACCTACCGTATGCTCTCTATCAAATATTATATTCTACGAAGTTATGTTCAAGAGACAGTTTTGTATGACGATTAGTCTTTTTGAACAGATGTCGTATTTGTTCAGATAAAGTGCCAAACCTGATGAGTTAAAAAAAAAAACACAAAAAAAAACAGACGCATATGAATTATTGGTGAAGTTGGTATCTTTCTAAATTTGCTCGATTCTTTTTGTCCGGTGTATATCATCCTCTCTTTAAGTGTGTAGCCGTTTTGTTTGTCTTCAATCTCGCACCGTTTTTGTTTGTTTTTTTTGCGTTTTTAACACACAGCACTGGTGGTGCATGTCTCGTTTTCTTGGTGACGTCTCTCTCCCATGTGTTCGCAGTGACTGGGCATCAGCTCGGACCCGCTCCCCTCCAACGTTTTGTATTTGAGTCGACTTTAAAAAGAGACCATTTTTTTAAAATGGCGATGACTGCTACGAATCTCTTCATAAGTGTTTGTAATTTTATAGTCGTTGACAACAATGAAACCACCTCGAGTGCTGCCGGTCCAGGCAGGAGGGGTGGGATGTTCTTTTCGTTTATTTTTTGTAGGTTTAGTTGCTTTACGTTTCCTTTTTTACCATAGGCTTTCAGCCTTTCTGAATTATCACTGTGAACATGGGCTCTGAAAGGCAAGCTTACATCACATTTGTTGACTGTTTGATATCATCTTTTTATTTTTTCAAAAATGTTGATTCTAAAAAAAAAAAGAAAAACTGCCAAAGTTATATGAAAATGTTCATACAAAAGCAATCCATGATCTGTATGGAAATCAGTATATACTATGTACACGTGCTACATAATGTACATTATGTTTCTAGTTTTGCTGAATCATTTCTAATTGTCAATGGGCCGGTTTTGAGTTTATTTCGGGATGGTTTCTGTGAAGTTGTTTTATCTGGTATGAACGCGGTAAATGTTGCTTTACAGAAGAGTCACATCGATCGCCGTCATCTCATTTATTTTTGTTTACAGAGAAAAAAGTTTAACATTTGGTATTTATGCAACATTCCTATGTATTGCACTGATGGCAAATTGTATGTCATGTAAATATATTTAGTGAGAAATTGTACTGAAGGTCTCATTGTTTGCGTTTTTAAGGAAAGCGACTTCTTCAACTCTCTATCAGCATTGAACAATGGTTTATCATTGAACATTCAGGGTTAACAGAGAAAGTTATGAGGTTAATTTCACAAATACATGTCCAGGTCACCCCAAATTTAAAATAAGAAATTGCATTGACATTACTTTCTACACGCTGATTTTTTAATCAACAATGAAGGCAAAGTACCTCTGCAAAAAAAAAAATACTTATAGGAGATACATACATACTATAATTTATAATTTCTTTATGATTTTGGAGTGATTTATTAGACGTTATTGGCTGATCCAGTTGTTCAGTATTTTGAATGGCCATGAGCAACTGGATGACGGTCTTTGTTGCTGGTTTCAAAACAATGATGGATCTGCTCACAGTATGTGCTAACAGGCTCTAGATGTGACCGGCACACATAAGATAAAAGTATGTTTTGAGACAGGTTTATCAGTTCTTCAGCAGTGTTTGAAATGCCACTGGTGAACAGGAAAACCCACTACATCTGCATTCAAAGTAATCCATGTCGCTCAACAGACGGTAAGACCGCAGATATAAATATATCGATTCTGCATTGACGACTATTAGCAAGTTCAACGGTCAAATGTGAGTGAACTGACAGATGTGGCGCGCTACAGACAGCATCTGTTCCCAACATAAGACAATTCGGCTTCATGCAGATTATATACCATTAAAGAGAAAATTGGTCAAATGTTCTTGTACTGAATGATATTATCAGAGTGCAACATGATTAAGCTCCCCAATTTTAAATTTTGATTCGCAGTCATACTATCAGCGTCCATAAATGAATCAAGAAAACCAACAGCATCCATAATATGTGTAATTTTATTTTATAAATAAATTTTCCATTTTATAGTTAATAAAAACTTAAGTAAACTTTTGTAACATATATATATATATATATATAATGATTATTATTATTATTAAACTAAATTAAAATTTGTAGAGCCCAATTTTTTAATGTTAGCATTTTGAATAACGCATTTCATAGTTGTGTTTTAGGGTTGAAGGAAATGTCCATAAATTTAATGGAAAATGCACGGGTAATTTCAATTGTAGAAAGTAATTGTAAATGGAAATTATAAATTGCATAATGAAAATTTACCAGCAACAAACATCAAAAACCAAAGTATATAATGAATTGTAATGTAAATGGCAGAAACTACATTTTGTACATTATAAACATCAAACGTTTACCTTTCCAAGATGGCGCTGATGTAGACTCCTAAAATCCAGTTCCAGAGGTCTGAAGTTCTCAACCCTGAGGGTGTGTGTAATATAAGTGCCAGTAACACAGTTTCACTTCATAAATAATACTTTCATGAATAATAAATGAAACTGTCACCATCAAAATGGGCCATAGTTTTAACTTCATATCTGTGCACTGTAAAAATCCACAGAAAATGGAAAAGGATCTGGTGATTTTCTGCCATGACATTTAACCCTAAAACACAATGCAGTGCATGATTCAAAATAGAAGTAAACACCTTTGAAAAACATGGAAAATTCCTTAAAATGAATACAGTACATTGGGTCAAGTCTTTACAGACTTTTCTTGTGTACCCGTTCAGTTTTATTGAGAGAAACCTCTGGGATAGACCTGTATGCTTCTGCAATACTGATTTTATAGAACTAATTTTATAGAATTAATGAGTTAGTATACCATATTCAATGCATTTACACGCAGCCATGTGACTGCAGCCTCGGACGCATCGGAGGCAGTTGCTATGGAAACGCTGTATCTCAGCCTCCGAGTGTTGTGGGTGATGCTCCTCATGTCTTTGACCATAAAAACTGACATCTTAAAAACCGTAATCACCAAACCAGCAATCTGCCAATATTTCAGTTCTCTTGGGTCTAAAGTAAAGCTCTGACCCGGTCATCAATCTCTCAGCGGCGACTCAAAGGGAAAAGAGGCCTATTTGTGAAGGATTTAGAGTAATGTTGAAGGCGTTTGCTGTATCTTTTACAAACGCTGCTGAATACCAACTCGCTCTTTCTTTGTTTTTGCTGACCCTCGGTTTTCCCCTTTGGCCTCGACCGCATCTCTCAACCACAGCAGATCAGATTTTACAGATTTTGTGTGATTTATAATAGCCACGAAGATCATACTGCCCATTCAGGCATGTTTTATTAAATGTTAATTATTTTTTTCTAATACATCCTTTTCATTCAGTCTCAATAGGAAAGAAAAACTGTTTCTCTTAGAGAATATAAGATTAAATACAGACTTTTTTCCTGAGAATTCCTGCTTATACTTTGACTTCAGAAAACAAAGTTTCAGAAGAGATCCAAACAATGTCTCAAACTCTGACTGATTTGCCAAGACACTAAAGTCTGCAATCAAAACATCACAGTATGAACTCGAAACACATTTCATCGAATTCTCAGAAGATTTTTACGAGGAATATCTGAAGTTGTTTCTACAATAAAACTGGAGTCCTGAGCTGTGCTCAAATGGCAAAAATAAATAAAGAAAAATAAATAAATTTATATATATATATATATATATATATATATATATATATATATATCGAAATGTATTTCAGGGGCAAGAATACATTTCAAATCTTACAGTAGCCTACAACTAGGCTTTATTCATCTATTCATTTTTATTCAAATATGTTCACATGTTACAGACAAAAACAAAAAACTTCAAATTTGACACATGAATGTATTTTCTGGATTGAAACATATGGTAGGCAACATATATTTTTAAATGGTTTAAAGAAATATACTTTTATTTTTTAAATATATTTTCAAAAATATACAAAAACATCTTGGTAGACAATATTTTTACATATCTTTTGAAACATATTGTAGCAAATATATATTTTTTGGCCATTTTTTGTATAGTTAAAATACGTTTTAAAAATATATTTCAAAATATATTTTTGCCATATGGGGAGAGGAAAATGTTCCTCTGCACACTTAAAAATAAAGGTTCTTTATTGCACTCTATGTTTCTGTTGCACAGAAGGTTCTTTAAATTTAAAAAAAATATGGTTATTTAAAGGACTGTTCACTGAAAGGTTCAGGAACCCAAAATGGTGGTTCTGTGGCATCGCTAAAATAAATAAATAATCAAACCTTTTTGGAACCTTTATTTTTTAACCTTTAAGAGTGTGGGATGAACAAGACTTACAGAGACCAAATCATGTACCAAAACCAAACCAAATAAATATATTTAAAATTCCTCTTTGGAGGATTCGCAGCGTTGTATATTCACATGGCAGTGCCAATTTTCCAACTCTTCACAATGTACAAAGACAAATCCTACACCCCTTTCTGTCAGAAACAGTACATGCTGTGATTCATGAATCTGCTCAGAGCCGAGGACACAGACGAGCAGGTGGAGATTGATTTTGCATATGCCCTTCAACTGTCTGCTTACGGCATATTATGAAAAATCTTGAAACGGGGCGGATATGATGACATGAGACCGTACAGACGGAGATAGACTCGAGATCCTCACAGCCTAAGCATGGACACATTTATCATAACTTGTGCAGGTCCAGATAAACATTAAATTGTTCAGAGTTTGCTCTTTTAAAGCTCATGGCTTCTCATGTTTCAGATATCAACTGTCTGAGACAAGGGAACAGTTTACCCAAAAATGAAAATTCACTGAAAATTTACTCATCCTCAGGCCATCCAAGATGTAAATGGATGCTCTGCAGTGAATGGGTGCCGTCAGAATGAGAGTCTAAACAGCTGATAAAAACATCACAATAATCCACAAGTAATCCACACCACTCCAGTCCAGCAGTTAATGTCTTGTGAAGACAAAAGCTGTGTTTGTAAGAAACAAATTCATCATTAAGACGCTTTAACTTCAAACCATTGCTTCAAAATATATAATCCATAATAACACTTTTTCACTGGAGGAAGCGTTATTATGGATTATGGACTTGTATTTTAGCCGGAAGCAACGGTTTGAAGTTAAAAACGTCTTAAAGACACAGATTGTGCATTACTTCCATTACTTGTGGATTATTGTGATGTTTTTATCAGCTGTTTGGACTCTCATTCTGACGGCACCCATTCACTGCAGAGCATCCATTGCTGAGCAAGTGATGCAATGCTACATTTCTCCAAATCTGATGAAGAAACAAACTCATCTACAATGAACAAGCAAACTCATCCTTTTCTTTCCCATGAGGTGTGATAAAAGCATTAATGTTGGCTTGCAGAAATACACAGCTCTCTTTCCGATGCTCATATTATTTTGTCTTAGGACAGAAGACAAAAGCGGGTTTCAATTAAGTCTTTGGTCTTTTCAGTGATATTAAGGCTGAGCTGCTCTGGAGGCTTTCCTGCATCAGCCACTAGGAGATTTGCCTCAGAAAACAGACACAAAGCTCTCTAATTCAGGAAGCGTCTTGGGGAAGAAACGCTCCGGTGTCATTGGTCTTACAGCGATTCTCAGACGGCTGTTTGTCCTTATTGGACATGTCTCGAGGAAGTGAGCTGTCCTGCTTCATCAAGCACAGAGAAACATACTGTACATACACAAGCAGCCAAAAGACATTAACCTTCAACCCGCATTCTCGCGCCAGCTCATAATAATCTGCTCATAAACACAAGAAGAAAAAGACAGAAAGAGATGCATTACCAAGAGTAAGGAGAGGACTTAATGTCGGTTGCGACCCGAAGCTCACGTTCACATTACAGAAGTCTTTTAGCATCTGTTCAAATGACAAGGACTTCAAATGTCGTTTCACTTTCATCTGTCCGGGTGTGTCGACATTCATTTGACAGTTCAATGAGATGTGTTTGCGAACGCCACGCAGCATATTTATGGATCGTAATAATTGCTTTCAAGGACAGGAACGGTCACACCTCTGAATATGTTTGAGTTTATCATTACATCAGGAAATAAAGGTCTCGTCTTCACAGAGGACATGATGACCACATTCACACCGCAAAGTTTAAGGAGTTACAAATGCATTTAAATACAGGACAGAATCTCTTAAATTAATAAAACGTTGCCAGATTCACGTCCATCTGTATATACATAATAAATATATACAGTACGCACACATATTATGTAAACAAAAACTTTTATTTTGGATGCGATTAATCGCGATTAATCATTTGACAGCACTACTTTAAAGTCTAAAAAATGTGCACGAAGCAATGTAATATTTTGCAGAAATGTCACCATAAGTATGTTTTTCAATAAGCCTGGGTTGGAGAAATATGCATACAATGAAAATAAAAGTTGTCAATGATCTGTAATAAAAAAAAAAAATAAAAAAAAGGTTTAGTTAATTATTCTTTAGATTTGCAGGAAAATTCAACTGTAGTCTATGAAGTATTTCTAACACATAAAACACACATAACATAAAAGTGCATAACAATAATAAAATTAAAATAACAAACATACAAACAAAAATACAAACATGAACATTAAAGGCAACACTATACATAAAGCACATTTCTTTGAGAAATTATGGTCACCTTATTTGTAACCATTTTCGTTATTTTCTTTACTTTCTCTTGATTTCCTTTTTTTTACAGTAATGAGAATTTGAGGGTAAAACTGAGGGAAAATACTGTCATAAGAATAGTATAATGCCAAAATCCCAACAATCCTAAAAATAGGATTCGTTTTCTATTTTCCCTCATTCTGATTTTGTGGTGTTCCTGTAGCTCAAATAGTAGAGTATGAAGCTTGCAGCATTAAAGTCATGGGTTCGACTCCCAGGAAATGCATGAACTGATCAAATGCATATCTTGAATGCAATGTAAGTTGCTTTGGATGCATGAATATAAATGTTTAAAAATGTACATGGATATTTCTTTGTAAGAATCACTGTTTTACTGTATACTGGGTTTCCATTAAATTAAATTGAATGAGATCATGTTTTCAGAGATCATCTTCAGCAGGGACGCCTGAAAGACGTCAGCGTCATGATGAAGCTCCACAGGTTGCTAATCAATCATGAAGCTCACTAGAGGAATGACACAGATCCGCCCGTCCTCCTGCTGGTCCAGTTCTCACAGCTGTTAGAGACGAGAACTTGCCACCTAATGAGAGTGTCGCAGTCGTTTAAGAAATATGGATAAACTCCTCAGTGTCGTCTAATAAAGGACGCGTCCACCTTCAGGCCCTCCCGACAACAGGCTGAGCTCTGACGACTGAAACACTTCAAAAGTTAAAGAATATCAAGTCTTGTTAGTGGTGTTTGATAAAGTGAGCATCACTATTACTGCTCATAGACTGGAGTTTCTCCAAGCACCACTCAAAAGTATTGAAATTATTTTCTTTGATGGCACAATTTGTGCATGCATGAAATGACCTGAAAACGTCTCAGGTTACTTGTGTAACCATGGTTCCCTGAGTAGGGAACGAGACACTGCGTCCTCTAGGGGTCGCTATGGGGAACGCCTCGTCGTGACCCGTGTCTGAAGCATACATTGAAAAAACACCAACTCGTTGGCCGGCGACAGCCATGACGTCACTACCGGTGCGACTAAAGTATAAATAGGC
>NW_015551080.1:244290-254922 GCF_001515605.1 Sinocyclocheilus anshuiensis | reverse complement strand
GAAATGCACGCTTCAAACAAAACAGTCAATGAAGACGAAGAAGAGAATGATGTGTGCTCCCAGCGCCTATTTATACTTTAGTCGCACCGGTAGTGACGTCATGGCTGTCGCCGGCCAACGAGTTGGTGTTTTTTCAATGTATGCTTCAGACACGGGTCACGACGAGGCGTTCCCCATAGCGACTCCTAGAGGACGCAGTTCGAAGTTCCCATGAAAGGGAACTACAAAACGTGCATTATACAGCAAAACACGTGGCATGAGATCTTATGTCTCACAATGCATTACACTCATCTTGACTATCTAGTATGAAAAAATTATATGTGATTTGTTTCCCACTTTGATTAAAGGGACCAAATCAAGAAAAATCATATATTCCTTAAGTATTTGATTTTTAAATTTAGATATACAAAAAAAAACCTGCAGCTTTCAGAATTCAGACAGCCTACATCTATTGAAATTTAGCAGCAAAATTAATCATCCTGAACTTCAACAGTGTTCTGACATAAACTAGATACACATTTACAACTTTTGTTTTATATTCAGACACTTGGGCCATCTAGTCACAGTGAAGTAATGAGGAGAAAGTATGATAGATGCTACACTATTCTTCCACATGACATAACTATCAACAAGCATCAGAAACGAGCGGCTGAAATGTTTTTTTTTTACAAAGGTCTCCAATCATTTTTGCATTTGTATGCAAGTAATTTGATTCAGCCATCACAAGTTACTTCTTAGACCATAAACTTTTGAGAAGTTTTTAACCCTCTGGTGCTCTTCGCGTGGTGGTCAAAAATAAACTTTTTTTTTTTTTTTTCAATGAAATTAATATACTATATTTTAGTTTGATAATGCTTTTTTAATTACTTAATATTTTGTATTTTTAGGGGATTTTATGGTACTAAATTATATTTAAGCAGTAATTATAATCCATTGTTTACCTTTTAAATACTTTTTGAGTGTAGACCTGGAAAAGAAATTTCTTAGTAAAAAAAGTAAATAATAATAATAACAAGGTTATAGAAGTTTATTGTCATGAAAAAATAATACTATTTTCAACATTAATTTGTTTTTACTCTAAAACGGTGAGAAAATCAAAGCCATACATCTAAAAAAGATGTGTTTCAAATTTGAGGTTGATATCTCAAAAATTAGCTTTCAGTAAGTTTTTTTTTTTTTTTTTTGGGCGCAGAACCAAACGATTCCAGTAGATGAAACCACGAGGAGAACAAGTGTGGGGTTTTTTTCAGGACCATTTAACCTTTTCAACCTTTACCAAGTTTTGTACCATTCTGATGAGTTAGTTAAAAAGTTAATTTTTTTCCCATCAAAAAAGAATATTATGATGATAACAATTTTCAAATAATTTCCAAACTCACCAAGATTGTGAGACAAACGTCTTCTGTCTGCATCTGTCTTCATGATAAATGTTGTTGTGATATTGTTATTGAATTGATTATGTTAAGTTGAAGGGAAACTCTAATGCACTTGAAAGCAACTAAACTGTGAAATAATCTAAGATTTTGGTCACACTTCACAGTCTTAAAAGACCAGCTGGTGAGTGCTCTTCCTGCTCATGTTCACACGGTTCACGACATTTCTGGGATAAGGAGAACAAAGTGTTGAACAACTCTGAGAAAAGCAGAAAGTACAACAAACAACCCACAATCAATGCAGCTCTCTATAGGAGCTATACGTGCACAAACTGAAACATACAGCATTATTTTCAGATCTGTTATTTACACTCTGTTTCTGGAGATGCTAAAGACTTCACACAGTTCAGACCATCCATTACAGCTAATTATTTCTTTCAGGTTCGCTGGAGTCTGGAAAGAAGGTCTTTTCTACTGGCTATGGCTCTTCTTGGTGTTATTTTACTGTATGAAGCCAGTGGAGAAACTCAACAACGTCCTGTAATAAGCTTCTACTGAGCACTCATTATTTTACAAAATACAATTTGCTGTGGGGTGCAAAAATAAAGCAGCTAAAGTGCTAAACTGGTTTTTTTTGGGGGGGGGGGGGGTCATGAATTACTAATTCAGTTTGTGAGTAGAGTAATTCATAAAAACAAATGAAATCACAGGGTTTGACGCACATTCGCAGAAACAATGAAACTGCAGAACAGGTCAAGAGTCGGATTCTGCTCCTGCTTCTGAAATGTGTCTCCTAAAACAAAACTACCCCAGTAATCTGACCTCTCTAAAGTTTCGGAAGAAATCTCTTCAATGTGCTCAAGATACCAAATATATGCAAGGAAACTTCTGAGATCTTTGAACGCAAATGTTTCTCATTAATTCATTTCACAGCTCTAGTCTCCATTAACTGTCTGTTTTTATCTCCTAAAGGATTTTAGGAGGATCTGAGCAGAGATGAAGAGTTGTGTGATTGGTTTTACTTCCAGGAGTCTGAACCATGAGGGCTTTAGTGGAACAACTGGATGCGTCAAAGTTAGAATCTCTGAAAGATATTAGTTTCAGTGTGCATCATGCAGCTTAAAGGAACACTCTACTATTTTTGAAAATTTTTTGAAAAAACTCCCCTAGAGTTAAACAGTTGAGTTTTACCGTTTTCGAATCCATTCAGCCGATCTCCGGGTCTGGTGGTAGCACTTTTAGCTGTAGCTTAGCATAGATCATTGAATCTGATTAGACCGTTAGCATCTCGCTCAAAAATGACCAAAGAGTTTCTATATTTTTCCTATTTAAAACTTGACTCTTCTGTAGTTACATCGTGTACTAAGACCGACGGAAAATGAAAAGTTGCGAACTATACTATCAGGGCTCTACAGTGCGACCATTTCAGTCGCATTTGCGACAAAAAATTACTGTGTGCGACAATGAAAAAATATTTAGGCGCACTTGTGCGACTGACCCGATCGAAGCTAAAAACTACAACTCCCCAATGCCCTTACACGTACGTTACGCATCAACAGTGACGTTTCGCATTGTGATTGGTTGCTTTTAATTCCAGTCACCCAAGCAAGCGGCGCGAAATAGTTTGTGACGACTGTGGCGTTGAATTAAAGCGGTGTTGGGATGAAAAGCATCAAATTTTACTTTAAGAGTTCTGTCTCAAATGAGGCAGAACAGAGTAGCTTCAAAAAACAAGAAGAAAAACAACAAGACGAACAAGAAGTCGGTGCTGTTGTTCCTTGTAAGAAACAGAAAATATCAGTGACAGGTAACTTTAAACAGTACAAGTTCCGAAATGAATGGCTTGACGCTTTTCCATGGCTACAATACAACCGAGATAAAGATGTCATGCTGTGCAAATACTGCAAAGAAGCCGGTGCGGAATTAGCAGGGCCAACAATGTTTGTGTGCGGAAATTCACACTTCAAGCGAGAATCGCTTGTAAATCACGGCAATTCCCAGCGCCATTTTCGCTGCAGGGACATATTTATTAACAGGTCACAACCTAATAATCCTCGTACAATTCAGGCAGCCGCTAACAGGCAAATAAGCCTTACAAACGCAAAAGCTCTTAGACAACTAAAAATCAAATTCAACACCGCATACCTGACAGCGAAAGAAGAAATCCCATTTACGAAATTTGGGCCATTACTTTTGCTTCAGAAGAAAAACGGTGTGGATATCAACCCTACCTATGACAACGACGTCAGATGTGCAGAAATGATAGCCCAGATCGCTGAAGACATCAGGGATAAGCTTGCTCAAACCATTCAAGATGCACGTTACCTCTCTGTTCTTGTTGATGGGGATACAGATGTCTCCAATACAGAGTGCGAGATAGTGTATGTGCGCTTTCTAGAAGACGGAAAACCGGTGACTCGTCTAGTCGGCCAGCAGATGCTTCAGCATGCCCATGCAGAGGGTAAGTACCACATTTTTTTATTATTGTCCCCCCCCCCACTGAAGTCACTGAAGCTGTAGATAACACTTAAACATGCATTTTACAGGAAGCTTATACTAAACTATTATAATCTATTATTCAATTAAAGTGGCTTAAGAACCATTAGTTCTAAGTTCTCATCCCAAAGTAAATTACATAACTGTAAAGTAAGTTACATAACTCAGTAAGATATTAACAGTGCCTAACAACTATTGTAGACTGTACAATTTTTGTAAACTATTTTTTATCTTATTTTATTTTATTTTATTTCAAAGAACCAGGAAAACATTGTTTTAGTGTAATGTGGCTTGATAATGAAAATATTATGAAAGTTATGAAAAGAAACTATAATGTAAAGGAACAATGTTTTTTTTTTGAAGGCATCCTAGATGGTACAAAGGCTGCATTTGATTCCCTTGGCACCCCTGACTGGACAGAAAAATGCATTGCATTTGGTGCAGATGGTGCATCTGTAAACATGGGCATCCATGGTGGAGTGATTGTTCTTTTGCAGAGGGAAGTTGGAGAACATGTGATTCCCATACACTGCATGCCACATCGGTTAGTGTTTTCTTTTGAAAAGAATGTAACCTTTACTACTTTTTACTACATGAATATAACTGAATCTTCTGGCATAATATTTTTGTTTTTTTATTCACAATGCCTATAAGAACTGTCTCTACTGTTACATCTGGTTTGCAGAATTATAATCAAAATTTTCTCTATTTTTTTTGGATAGGTTAGAGCTGGCGATTCTCAACCTGCAGCGCTCCGATGGTAGCAAAAGTGTATGACCTCCTCCATCTTGTTTGGAAAACTTATCATGTTAGTGCAAAGTCAAGACGGGAGTTGAATGCCCTTGGAGAACAGCTTGGTGTGGGGGTTTGCACTCCTTCTAGTGTGAAGGGAACAAGATGGATTCCTCACGTGCACCGAGCACTGAGTACCCTTCTTAAATCCGAAAAGAATGGAGACTTGGTTGCAGACAGTGGTCAGTATGCGGTCACCTTCTATCATATGGAACACCTGGCCTTATCTGCTGCCAATGCTGACATACTGGGTCGTGCAAAGAAGGTTAGTTTCATAATAATATACATGCTACTTTCCAAAAGTTGAAATGAAAAAATTTCAAGTACTTTTCTATATTAGATAAGAAAGGAAATGCAGGAAGTGAATTTCTGCGCATTCAGTCATTTCCTGGCTGACGTCTTTCAAGAACTGGCTACACTCAGTTGCATCCTTCAGAAGAATGACCTCATTCTTCCCCAAGCTGTATCTGAACTTAGGAAGACAGTTGCAGCATTAGAGGCCATGAAGGGAAGACTTAAGCAAAGTGGCATGCTTTCCAAGTTTCTGGCTTGTCTTCAAGGGCAAGAAAAGGATAAGGTCACATTTCAGGTTTGTTAGGATTAGAGATAGTGAGCCTACTACCACTACTAAATATTTAAGTAAGGCACAAGATTAGGAACAATACCTGTTATTTTTGATTTTTCTAAACATTGTGATGTTTATATTCTCAGACAAATACACTGCATTGTTCTAACAACAGAATATAATGTAAATGTAATATTTTTTTTTCTTTCAGGGTATATCACTTGTTGGTGACATGTCAGGAATGATCCAGCCTGGTGGCCTAGGCAACCATAAGTTACAGCAGCAAATCAGTGCTGTCGTTTCTGTTGCTGTTGAGGCCCTACATGCTCGCTTCGGTAGTCTAATAAACAAAGACAGCCAGTGTCCAGCATATACTGCAATTGATTGTTTCAAAATTTTTAACCATGACACATGGCCAGAAAATGAAGACGTTCTACTAGATTATGGCAGTGAGCAGGTGGATGTTCTTCTAAATCATTTTCAAGAAGTACTGCAAAGGTGAGATGTTACCCCATTACATTGTAGATTTAGATAGATGGATCATTAGATGTTTCTGCATATCATCATTTATAACTGTGCTTTGTTTGGGTTAGAGGTGGATGCCAGACAGACAACGTTCAAGGGGAGTGGAGAAGTCTGAAGACACTTGTAAGACAAACATTTCAAGACAAGTCCTACAGCAGCTTGTGGCAAACTTTGTCCACCAAAGAGCCATACAATGTTGACTACAAGGTAATGTACACTTTTTACCATTTCTACAGTACTTTATGTAATAGCTTGCCTAATTGGATTTATTTATTTTTAATCAGTACAGTTGTTTGTTTCATTTCCAGAACATACTGCACCTTGTCGAGATGATGCTGATTCTACCTATATCAGCTGCACAGTGTGAGAGAGGATTCTCAGCACAGAACCGCATCAAAAACTCCACTCGAAGCAGTCTGCACGTATCGACCACGGAGGATCTTATTCAAATCAGCACTGAGGGACCTTCTCTGGAGAGATAGGCACAAGATTAGGAACAATACCTGTTATTTTTGATTTTTCTAAACATTGTGATGTTTATATTCTCAGACAAATACACTGCATTGTTCTAACAACAGAATATAATGTAAATGTAATATTTTTTTTTCTTTCAGGGTATATCACTTGTTGGTGACATGTCAGGAATGATCCAGCCTGGTGGCCTAGGCAACCATAAGTTACAGCAGCAAATCAGTGCTGTCGTTTCTGTTGCTGTTGAGGCCCTACATGCTCGCTTCGGTAGTCTAATAAACAAAGACAGCCAGTGTCCAGCATATACTGCAATTGATTGTTTCAAAATTTTTAACCATGACACATGGCCAGAAAATGAAGACGTTCTACTAGATTATGGCAGTGAGCAGGTGGATGTTCTTCTAAATCATTTTCAAGAAGTACTGCAAAGGTGAGATGTTACCCCATTACATTGTAGATTTAGATAGATGGATCATTAGATGTTTCTGCATATCATCATTTATAACTGTGCTTTGTTTGGGTTAGAGGTGGATGCCAGACAGACAACGTTCAAGGGGAGTGGAGAAGTCTGAAGACACTTGTAAGACAAACATTTCAAGACAAGTCCTACAGCAGCTTGTGGCAAACTTTGTCCACCAAAGAGCCATACAATGTTGACTACAAGGTAATGTACACTTTTTACCATTTCTACAGTACTTTATGTAATAGCTTGCCTAATTGGATTTATTTATTTTTAATCAGTACAGTTGTTTGTTTCATTTCCAGAACATACTGCACCTTGTCGAGATGATGCTGATTCTACCTATATCAGCTGCACAGTGTGAGAGAGGATTCTCAGCACAGAACCGCATCAAAAACTCCACTCGAAGCAGTCTGCACGTATCGACCACGGAGGATCTTATTCAAATCAGCACTGAGGGACCTTCTCTGGAGAGATTTGATCCAAGCAAATGCGCAGAGAAGTGGCTGTCTTCAAGTAAACGTTCAAGAAAACCACACTACAAAGCCTGGCCAGCTGAAATATGCAGCATCTGATTGCTGTTCACTGTGTGGCAGGAACATTAATTGTGTTCAGCAGTGCAGATGTCAATAAAGCTTTTAAAAGGACAGTTTACCCAAAAATGAAAATTCTGTTATCATTTGCTCACCCTCTTGTCATTCCAATACCTTAAGTCTTTCTTTCATCTTCAGAACTCACTTGAAGGTATTTTTAATATTATGTGTATATAATGACATTAGGGTGGGTAAATGATGACAGAATTTTTATTTGTTGGTGAACTGTTGTTTTAAATATATTTGAGCACTACACTTCAACGTCTGTACATTGTGTATTTGTGCATATGAAATTTATGCATGATTTTTTTGTTTTGAGGACAGCCTGTCTAACTGTTTTTCTGAAACTGAAAATATTAAATGTTTATCTGAAGCTATGTTTCTGATTTTTTTTTCTCATGCTCTCCATATTTGTGTATGTTATGTGGCACATTAATATTGTGTTGTTTAAGGGGGGAAAAAAAAACTAAAATTGTCTGTGCTCCTACATTTTTGACTGTGCTCCTAAATTTTTTTGATTAGGAGCACAAGTGCTCCTAATAAAAAAAGTTACCGTAGAGCCCTGTACTATACTTACTAAGTTAGGAACTATACTCTCATTCTGGCGTAATAATCAAGGAACTTTGCTGCCGTACCATGGGTGCAGCAGGCGCAATGATATTACGCAGCGCCTGAAAATAGTCCCCAGCTAGGTAACTTCCAGTAAGCCTATTTTCAGGCACTGTGTAATATCATTGCGCCTGCTGTGCCTGCATGCACCCGGAGATCGGCTGAATGGATTCGAAAACGGTAAAACTCAACTGTTTAACTCTAGGGGAGTTGGAAAATGAGCCTATTTTAAAAAATAGTGGAGTGTTCCTTTAATTCAGTTTAAGTTTTGTTCTCGCCTGATAGCGTCGGTGCAAGTCAGATCAATAATATTACTGAATATTTATGGTCTTTTCACTCTCATAAAGCATTCAGATTTGTTTTGACCTGGAAGAGATACATAAAAACTGCATAGTTTTTAGTAAGGGGACGCAACTTTGGAAAGAGTTTTAAGACAACATTTATTTATTTACTTATTTATTCATTCATTCATCAAACTTTTTTACAATTATTTTTAAAGAGATATAACCATAAAAAAAAAAAAAAGTTACACATTTCGTGCTTGAGTCATTTTGGTAAGTATGAAATACTTTTCGGACCTTTCTGAACAATCCTGAGTTATAAAGTCAAAGGAATTTGATTAAAATCCATTCATTCCAATGGGGTTAATAAATACTGATAATTCTCAGATTATATGTTCTTATAAATTTCATACAATGGTATATTCAAATAAGATTTCTCATCAATATTAGAAAAAAATATATATATTTTTTGCATTATAGTATTTTTAGTGTGGTTCATGTGCATTTCTCAACTTTTTAATTAATATAAAAGGGATAAATGCAATAAAAACATGGTACAATTATAAAATTTTGACATTTTGTGAACTTTGAAATTTTTCACATTCACTCATTAATGAGGAGTTGTTGACTGTTTTATAAAGCAATTTTTCGGGTACAAGCTCACCCAGAATGTGAAAACCGTATACATATTTGAAATGCATTATGATGGTTAAACCCTAGTTTAGCAAGTCGAAGACGACAGGCTTCAGTACAGACAAATTAATCACTGGACAACAAGTGTCACACACCACAAATACAAACATGATTACATAACATTGAAATATATGGTAGAATAAGTGTTCAGATCAGCAGAACCAGACAGTATGTAATACACTGCAAACCCCAGATTCATGTAGCTGGATTTACAGACGATTTACAGTGTTAACCGTCATCATAGATCAGCATAAGGGCCACGTCTCAGCTGAAACACGGCCGGCTCTCTAAAGCTGTCCCTGAAGCTCTGATTCACACTATTGATCCTGGTGTGTTCAGAGAGGTTTTGGCACCCGAGACTGTTGGATCACTCGAGTGCTGATCCATTCATACCCTCGCCGCCTGGATCTGTTTCCTGTTTAATCACACATGGCTCTGCCAACTTCCTGTTCAATCTCTGCCAAATCTGTCACCAGCGGGGCGGACGCCAACTGTCCCGATCGAGGCCCGTGCCAATCTGAATAACGGCTGGCATATGAGAGGAGACCCTATAGGGGCGCGTATGATTTGGGTAATGAAAACTGTTATAGGACAGACCGGGGCTAGTTGTCACATGTTTTTAATCCAGGAGATTTATATTTAAACAATAATCTCTGACAAGGTTTTTGAACATTTCCACTGTTTATAATGAGGAAAAAAAATAGATAGCAAGGCATGTAGTCTCACTGTATGGAGTGAGTTCATGTTTGTGTGTGTGTACTGTGTGTGTATATATATATATATATATATATATATATATATATAATTTGTTTTATTTATTTATTATGTATGTACCTATGTATTTATTTATTTATTCATTTAATTTTTTACTTATTTTGCTAAACTTGGACATTAAAACAAAATGAAACACACAAAAATAGCTTCATTATGTTCTGAATTAACATTAGGTTTTTTATGTGTTTGAAAAAAAGTCTCTTCTGCTCACCAAGGCTCCATTTATTTAATCAAAAATACAATAAAAATTGGTCAAATGTAATTTATTTCTGTGATCAAAGCTGAATTTTCAGCATCAGTACTCCAGTCTTCAGTGTCACATGATCTTCAGAAATCATTCTAATATGCTGATTTGCTGCTCAAGAAACATTTCTGATTAATATCAATGTTAAAAACAGCTGTGCTGATTCATATTTCTGTGGAAACGATGATACTTTTTTATTTTTCCAGATTCTTTGATGAATAGAAAGTTCAAAAGAACAGCATTTATTTGTAATAAAAATATTTTGTCACACTTTAAAATGTCCTTACTGTCACTTTTGATCAATTTAATGCATATTTTCAAATAAAAGTATTATTTGAAAAAATCTTGCTGACCTCTAACTTTTGAATAGAATTTAATAACATATTTGACCATGATAAACTGAGTCATTAAAGCAATTCAATCATCTAAACACAAAACACCAACTCAGGACTGCAAATTTGCCTGTAACTCAATTGAAAGACCCAGTGTTATGAGTCTTGCTCAGGATGCACTGAGATGCAGAGTGAATGATAAATATAAGTGTGTGAAGTGTGTCGCTCCGTTCACAACAGAAGCGCAGGCGTCTCAAGCCATCTGTCACGCCGGTAATTACCACTACAGGGCAAAACTCTGGCTCTTGTTTCAACACATTCGGCCAGTTATTCACTCGCTCACTTTATTTTACAACAAGCTAAAACAAGGCTCCTCTTAAAGGTGCAATAGGTGATTGTCTTCAGAAACATTTTTTGTTATGCT
>NW_015551080.1:231454-243851 GCF_001515605.1 Sinocyclocheilus anshuiensis | reverse complement strand
GATGTAGCCCAGCGGTTAATCCAGTCCTCGCGCCAGCTCGTTAGACGCGAGCTATGTGCATGAACTGTGTTCCGATCGATATGATCCCTACACAGTGTTCATTGCTCCCTCCTCCCTGAGCGGGGAAAATCCGTTGAAGTTTACTTCACTTCGGAACATGGGCTGGAATTGGGAACCGCTGATGTAGCCTATTGTAATGTTGTCTCTGGTATTTAGGTCTTTGAGCGTAAATGCGTTCAGGGGGCGTGGCTTTGGACGGCGATTGCAGGGAGGGTGGGACGTTCGCTTTCAGTGCTATCAGGCTAAAGTTAGTATTTTTCAAGATCTCCTACTGCACCTTTAACATCTCAAAAACTTCAGTTTGACACCATTGACATCTCAGATCACATGCTGTCACTATAATGATCTTTAACCTTTTCTCAAACTGTCCTAAAACCAGCTCCAAGCTCATAACAACTAAAGTAAAAGTGGAATTAAAAAATGAATTAAAAAAAAAGTTGTTTATTCCCATACAAGATTTTTGAGTGTTTGAAAGAAGTCTCTTCTGCTCACCTAGGCTACAATTATTTCACATTTTAGTGTTTTACTGTACAAAAATACAATAAAAACTCTAAAAAATGTGAAATATTATTACAATTTAAAATAGCTTTTTTCTATGTGAATATATAATAAAATGTAATTTATGCCTGGGATGCAAAGCTGAATTTTCAGCATCATTACTCTAGTCTTAAAAATAAATAAATAATTTATTAAAATAATACATTTTTTAATCCTAAAACTTTGTTTATATCCATTCTTTTGGGCCCCACTTTGTTTACGAGTAAAACAGGATATTCAGTGAGGGGGAAAAAAAGCAGGATTTTATCCACTTGGTATTGATTGGATCATAAAAAGTGGGAAAAGATCAGCGAATCAGTGCTTTTTGATTTGATGTTATCTTTAAAATCGTTTGAGAGATGCATTATGTAGTTCTGTGGAAGTTTCTCAATATACCTCCAATAATACATTTTTTAATCCTAAAACTTTGTTTATATCCATTCTTTTGGGCCCCACTTTGTTTACGAGTAAAACAGGATATTCAGTGAGGGGGAAAAAAAGCAGGATTTTATCCACTTGGTATTGATTGGATCATAAAAAGTGGGAGAAGATCAGCGAATCAGTGCTTTTTGATTTGATGTTATCTTTAAAATCGTTTGAGAGATGCATTATGCAGTTCTGTGGAAGTTTCTCAATATACCTCCACCATCACAACACAAACAATTAATCTGACATGAACGTCTGCAATCATTCTACAAAGTCAATGCATTCCCAACTTTTACTATACATCCTTAACTTTACTGTTGCTATTACAATCACTGTAATTACATTTACAGGATGTTTCACTGTGCACAATCTTTATAGCTCATTTACTTACAGCAAAGCTTGGACAATAAAAAAAAAAATCCAATCAATCATTAACAATTCTTTGCTGATGGACGATGAACATATTGCTTATTTTAATAGATGATTAAAATCAGGCCTGTTGACTCGTGCGGATGGTGTTTTATTTTTAATCACACACCTGTGATGAATAATTAAACTTCAGAAGATGCATGTTGCATTTATTGAAGTGCAAACTAAAACTTTAAATCAGTGGGGTGTGTGGACGGCCCTCAGCTAGTGATTAATGCCAGCCTTGAGTAAATCTTATGGGATTTGTTAAACACAAAACCAAGTGACTGACCAAAAGGATGCCATATTAACACACATCCATGTAGAGCAGAGGTCTAGCATCGATTAAAGAAATATAGTTTACCCAAATATGAAAAAAGTTTGCTGAAAATGTCCTCACCCTTAGGCCATCCAAGATGTAGATGAGTTTGTTTCTTCATCAGGTTTGGAGAAATGTAGCATTGCAGCACTTGCTCAGCAATGGATCCTCTGCAGTGAATGGGTGCCATCAGAATGAGAGTCCAAACAGCTGATAAAAACATCACAATAATCCACAAGTAGTCCACACCACTCCAGTCCAGCAGTTAATGTCTGGAGAAGTGAAACGCTGCTGTTTGTAAGAAACAAATCCATCATTAAGATGTTTTTAACTTCAAACCATCACTAAAATACAAGTCCATAATCCATAATATTGCTTTCTCCAGTGAAAAAGTTGTCTGGTCTGAATCAGGAGAGAAATCTGCACAGATCAAGCCAAAACAGCTCTAAACAAATATGTGGCTGGATTTTGATGTGAGAGACAACAAGAGATGGACTTTATCACTGGAGGAACCGTAATTATGGATTATGGACTTGTGGATTTTGGCCAGAAGCAACGGTTTGAAGTTAAACGTATTAATGATAGATTTGTTTCCTACAAATACGCAGCTTTTGGCTTCTCAAGATGTGAACTGATGGAGTGGTGTGGATTATTGTGATGTTTTTATCAGCTGTTTGGACTCTCATTCTGACGGCACCCATTCACTGCAGAGGATCCATTGGTGAGCAAGTGATGCAATGCTACATTTCACCAAATCTGATGAAGAAACAAACTCATCTACATCTTGGATGGCCTGAGGGTGAGCACATTTTCAGCAAATTTTTGGGTGAACTGTTCCTTTAAGTTCTTACCGAGCTCTCAGGTGAACTGTCCTGTAAGTACTAGAATTTAGTTGTGCCTGTGCTTTCTAAAAAAAATATAATGAAATGCAACAAACACATAAATGTCCAAATCACTCCGTTCCCATAAATCTGTATCTGTGCTCTAATCAGACCACAGCAGTTTTTCAGTTGACTGAAGCTGAAGCACCAGAGATGCCAGAGAACAAGAGCCACTCAAACACAGTCTGAAAACAAGCTGGCTCGACAGCGTATTTCCTGCCATTGAATGAAACACAACCTTCAAATATTTAATCTGAACCAGAGAGGGCTAACAAATTCATAAATGCATTACAAATATAAACACAAAAACATACTCATATACTGAACTACACAACATGAGCACTGAACAAAATCTTCTTCCTAAACAGCATATTAGCATTGTTTTTCATGACCATTTAAACATGTAAATAAATAATGTGTTTAGAAAATCTTTATAGCTAAAATGCATTTAATATAATGACGCAAAGCATGCTATATACTGTATGTGCACAAGTTTCAGCATGAATACACAACGCTCTGATTAAAGTCCCAAACTTGGTTTTATTTCAAATGCTAAAATCTAGTCCTATGATTTGTTATTGCAAGAAACAAGTTAAATTGATTAAGACAAAAACTTTGACTTTTTTTTTTTTACTGTTAAAAATTATTTGTTGTGCTTTCCCAACTAATATCAACAACATTTTTCACGTTCAGCCAAATTTACCAGAAAATGTTTTACAAAATTATTTACTCCCCCTTATATCATTTCAAACCTGTATTCCTTTTCTTTTCTTATTTTTTTTTAATGTTAAAGATTTTTGTAGCAACTAGGGTTAATATTATTTATTAAGTTAGGTGTCCAGCTTAGACACAATCACCACATTTATAATACAATATTTATCATCATATATAAACATATAATAAAGTATTTATTATTACTATTGTAAAGCCATATAAAATTATTATGGGATCTCCTTCAAAGCTTTCAGAATATTTATTTATTTATTTATTTATAAGTACCATATTTTAATGTCAGCATATTTATTAAACAAAAATCAATTATTTTATCAAAAATAAAATAAAATAATAAAATAGTGCAAACTTTTCTTTGATTTATTTTCCCGCAAAATATGTTCAACCATCAATTTTCAATAAAAAAATACATATTTTAGCCCTGTTGTAGGAAGTTTTGAGGTTGAACTATTCCTTTCAGCATAAACTTCTCTAAATGAATTATTCTTAGTTTTATCAGTTGTTTTTGGAGTGCATAAATAAACACAGATTAAACGAAGAGCTTTAGGCGTGTCATGTTTTGAAGAACACGACAGTCTGTGGAGTTTCAGGACTCCACCTGAAGGCCTAATTCTGTATTTGGATTCTCCATAAAAGCAGCTACACGACGCCAGCGAGCCTGTGGGAAGTTTGAACACAGATGATCTAAATATAGCCGCCCGAATCATCATCATCGTCATTGCTGTGAAGAGAAACCAATATGACGCCCCTCCTCTGCATCGCTAACAACAGCCAGGGACACAATGGGTTTCTTTTACTCTGTTTCAGTGATGATGATGATGATGATGATGATGATGTTGACGATGATGAGACATTTTAAATCCATTATGACAGTCTTTTCCACAGGGGGAAGTTATTACCATCCCAGTAATGACAGCTGATGAACACAAATCACTCATGACTTTTAAAAGGTCACCCAGAAAACGAGCACGCTGACGTATGTGCCGTGGTTTAGTGGTTAAAGCTCAAGACTGGTAACCCTGGATGATGGTTTGATCCATGTAAGAGTTCAAGACACTGATGAGTTACACTGAGACGAAATAGCTATTTAACATTAACTAGACCTCCAGTCACTAACCAGTGGCCTACATATGATGCCAGCTGAAAACGAAAGTTGTTCCAAAGACAAAAAACACATAAAATATATGAAAATACATAAAAATGTGAAAAATAAAATTATAAGAAATAATGTTTAACAGTAGTAGCAGTAGTATAGACATTACAGTACGACTTTTTATGCAAATATTTTGATTTTACTACTACTATTAATATATAATAACAATAACTATAACAACAATTATTATTATTATTATTATTGATAATATAATGCATGGATGGCTGTGATAAAAAGCATTAGTAGTAGTAGTATTGATAATATTGATAATTATAAAATTATTTCATTTTAATATATTAAACAGTTATCATTAATGAATAACTGTAATAATATTAATTATCATTATTACTGCTAATAATGCAAAATTATTATATTATATTATATTATATTACATATGTATGGCTGTCATAAAATGTATTATTGTTATTACCATTATTGATAATATTATAGTTATAGTTATTACATTTTATTGTATTAAATTCTTATCATTAATGAATGACTGTCATTATTATTATTATTATTATTATATTTTATTAAACACTTTTTTCAATGTATAGCAACTTAACAAATCTACAGCTAAACACACACACACACACACACACACACTTTATTGATTGAATCCCTCTATGAGTGAACGCTGTAAAAACATGAATGACACGTGTGCTGCTGTTCGAGTGACTGTGTGTTTGTACGGCTCTGCTACAATCACTCTCAAAGCAATAACACCTCCAGTAAACAGTAAAGCATCAATCTGTTTCCAATGGGAGCACACAGTGTGTGTGTGTGTGTGTGTGTGTGTGTGTGTGTGTGTGTGAGAGAGAGAGAGAGAGCTATCTTTGATCACTGTTTTCATTGTAGTCAATCATGAGAAGGTACCTCAGGAGATGCTGTTAACACCACGACATGAGGAGAATCCAGAGACTGAGGAATATTTAACCCTGCTGAGAAACTCATAAACACCTCTGAGAGATGTAGAGCTTGAGTTTTCACCTTAATTGGACAGGACTGTGATGAACTGACAGGAGAAAGAGGGGGAAATGGATCGGGACGGGCTGAATTTGAGCATAACAGCTTTGTGCTAGAGGTCGACCGATGTATCGGTTTTGCCGATTAATCGGCACCGATAGTTGATTGCTGGAACTATCGGTTATCGGCAAAAATCCATGCCGATAGTTTTCCGACTTGTGTCCATTGCTGGAGCGGCTGAGAATGGTCTGCTGTCATTATACAGTGCGAGAGCGGCCTCTAGTGGTTGAAATCACTGACAGCACGTGCTATTGATACTGCATGCTGAACAGAGCAGGAAACTTCAGACGTGAATTTAAATGCAGCCGACAGAAAATCCTGCCGCGCCATTCACATGGTTTTCCATTAAATTACATTATATTTGTTGTTGTTAATGTACATAAGGAATTGTGTATTGTGCATTTTCAGCTAAACGTTTGTCTTTCTGTGGCTCTAGTAAAGTCTGTGTCCATTTGTAACATTAAGATTAATGAAAGCTGTTTAAGTATTGTTCCTTGTTAGAGTGTTAATTTCAACATTTACTATTACTATTACTATTATTACTACTACTACTACTAGTATGGTTCAGTACTGTTCTTTTTAATAAAGCACTATTTTAGTTTTTGTTCAGTATCAATTTTAAAACTATCGGTTAATTAATCGGTATCGTCCACTGTGGTCCAACCTAGCTATCGGTATCGGCAAAATCCACTATCGGTCGACCTCTACTTTGTGCCACAGCTCCGACACACGAATAATGCAATTTAAATAAAGTGAAGCTCCGTCGGAAACATCTGTGACATTTACCACAGAGAAAATCACTTACTCGTCCATAAAAGCAAAAACAACAAATGTTCACAGTAATGCATAATAATTTTTTTTTTTTATATATATATTGAAAGAAATTAATTTTGTTCAGCAAGGATGCACTAATTTGATAATAATGATAATAATAATGATAATGTTTATAATGTTACAATAGATTTCTATTTCAAATAAATGCTGCTCTTTTGAACTTTTTTGAAGGATCACGTGACACTGATATTAAAGCCCATTTATGCCACTGAAAAAAAAAGAAAAGGTAATTTTAATGTTACAATAGATTTCTATTTCAAATAAATGCTGCTCTTTTGAACTTTTTTGAAGGATCACGTGACACTGATATTAAAGCCCGTTTATGCCACTGAAAAAAAAAAGAAAAGGTAATTTGTTTCTCACAATACTGACTTCTTTTCTCAGAATTGTGAGATTTAAAATCACAACTGTGAGTTATAAAGTTCAATTCTGACGGGGAAAAAATACTATTTTCTTACAGTTGCAAGTTTTATTTTGCAATTCTGACTTTGTAACTGGCAATTGCGAGTTGATATTATGAATTTCTGAGAAAAAAAGTCAGAATTGTGAGATAAAAAGTTGCAATTATCTTTTTTATTTTTTATTCAGTGGCAGAATCAAGCTTCCACACACTGAAGACTGGAGTAATGATGCTGAAAAATTCAGCTTTGATCACAGGAATAAATTACATTTTAAAACATATTCACTTACAAAACAGTTATTTTAAATTGTAATAATATTTCACTGTTTTTTATTGTATTTTTGATCAAATTAATGCAGCCTTGGTCAGCAGAAGAGACTTCTTTCAAAAAAAAAAAATTATAAAGTCAACCCCAAATTTTTCTGTACATACGTTCAAAGACAATTACAATGACCTGAATTGCTGAGAGTCTCCACTGAGAGGTTCTCACTCTTTTTCTTCGTTCGATAAAGGCCATGAACCTCTGAAGTGTGTTAGATAGTTTGTGCATGCGGCACAGGAACGAGCACCTCTGTCTGTCTGTGGTGACCCGACGGCTCTGTTAATTGATGCCTCTGAGAAACTCGCAGCCATCTGATAATCAGCCTATTACTGTAGATCTCATCTCATCTGTGTTCAATAATTCTCCATCACACTCTCAAAACTATTGGAGAAGAGAAATGTTGCCCCTTAAATTCATTCATTAGCTGGTTGCTTATACTTAGCGTTATTGATTTGCATAAACTACAAAACACATTAATATACATAATTAATAGTATAACATTAAAGGGGTCATATGATGCTTCACGAACAGCTTGTAACACTCCAAAGAGAAAGGAAAACTTGAAATCGCATCATATGACCCCTTTAAATTATTCATCAAATCACTTCACTTGTTACTTTACTAAGTGATCAGACTTACAATTTTCACCCGCTGGATGATAAAACAGGTGAAAAAATCCCACAGACGCACATTAAAGGAGGGACTCTTTTGATATGCGACAGGAAGAAAACACCTAGAACTCCCTAGCAACACCCTAGTAACCATTCAGAACACCTTAGCAACTGTATAGTTTTTCCCTGGCAACCACTCAGCACATTCTATATCATGCAGCATTCTTTGCTAGAAGAAACCACTTAGCAACCACTTAAAATTTCCTAATAACCACTTAGCAACACCCTAGTAACCATCCAGAACACCTTAGCAACTGCATAGTTATGCCGTAGCAACCACTCACAACATTCTATATCATGCAGCATTCTTTGCAGGAAGAAACCACATAGCAAACACTTAGAAACCCCTAGAAACGCCCTAGTAACCATCCAGAACACCTTAGCAACTGCATAGTTATGCCGTAGCAACCACTCATAGTATCATGCAGCATTCTTTGCAGGAAGAAACCACATAGCAACCACTTAGAAACCCCTAGAAACGCCCTAGTAACCATCGAGAACACCTTAGCAACTGCATAGTTATGCCGTAGCAACCACTCATAGTATCATGCAGCATTCTTTGCAGGAAGAAACCACATAGCAACCACTTAGAAACCCCTAGAAACGCCCCAGTAACCATCCAGAACCCCTTAGCAACTGCATAGTTATGCCGTAGCAACCACTCATAGCATTATATATCATGCAGCATTCTTTGCAGGAAGAAACCACATAGCAAACACTTAGAAACCCCTAGAAACGCCCCAGTAACCATCCAGAACCCCTTAGCAACTGCATAGTTATGTCATAGCAACCACTCATAGCATTATATATCATGCAGCATTCTTTGCAGGAAGAACCCACATAGCAACCACTTAGAAACTGCTAGCAACGCCCTAGTAACCATCCAGAACATCTTAGCAACTGCATAGTTATGTCGTAGCAACCACTCACAACATTCTATATCATGAAGCATTCTTTGCCCGAAGAAACCACAGAGCAACCACTTGGAAACCCCTAGCAACGCCCTAGTAACCATCCAGAACACCTTTGCAACTGTATAGTTATGCTCTAGCAACCACTCAGAACATTTTATATCAAGCAGCATTTTTATGCAGAAAGAGACCACATAGTAACCACTTAGAACCCCCTAGTAACCCCCTAGTAACCATCCAGAACATCTTAGCAACTGTATAGTTATGACCTAGCAACCACTCAGATCACCCTGTATCATGCAACATGTTTTGCACAGGCAAACACAACTCTTCTACATTTCTGGTCTTGTAACTGCAGCAATCGAGATCGTTTCACTGAATGACTGTAGTTAAATGTTTGTGTGATGCTTTAGCTCCGTTTCCCCTCATTATCGTTAGCGTTAATGTGTGAGACGCATCAGGCCTCGAGTGTCGCTCTCTCGATGCACGTTAAGACACTGATTGCTGTTTACCAATAAAGAGACATGGCAGGCGGTCAACGACTCACATCATACTAATCGAATATGAAGTACTTAAGACAGTCTCTTTTAAAACACTTCAGACAGACGAGCAGGAGACGGCGACGGTTCGAGATCATGTGACACTGGATGAATTATTCTGAACGGAGCAGAAGTCACTTCATGTCTGAGGGCCTGGGCAACATTACGCCTGTTCTCACATGACAGGATTCAACAAAACAACAGAATCTGAACATGAGACAACTGATTTCAAAGAGATTAGAGAAACAGAAACACTGTAAAAAATGCAGCTGCAATTAGTTATAACAACTTAAAAATTCTTGAGATACATATCCAAGCGATTAGTCAACAGAAGAGACAGACGGCTGCACGTGAGTGTTTTGCGTAATACTTGTTTATAGATCTGCTGTTTGAATTATTACTTTCTGCTAGGAAGGAATATTTATGTATCCCCAAATTGTAAGTCGCTTTGGATAAAAGCGTCTGCAAAATGACTAAATGTAAATGTAAATGTAAATATCCAACTTGACTAAAGTTAACTAAACTTATAATTTTATGTCAAGCACAAACACTTACTTTAAATTGAAACAATGCATTATTATTCTAATGGTGAATTTTAAGTTAAGAAGAAAGGTCTGGTTATTTTATGGGTAAAATCATATCTCTGAATTCTGAATAAAAAAAAGAGTAACAACATGCATATGGATCACTAAAACCTCATTATATTAACATGCATCAATTATGCTTAACCACACAACATGTAAATACATGTAAACATCTTTTATGAGTTAAAGATGATAAAAAAAGCTTCAGCAAAAGTATACACTACTATTCAAAAGTTTGGGTTGGTAAGATTATTTTTTCATGTTTTTCAAATCAGTCTCTTATGCTCACAAAAATTTTATTTATTTGACCAAAAATACAGTAAAAACTGTAAAACTGAGAAAAATTATTACTATTTCAAATATCTGTTTTCTCTGGAAGCACATTTCCACCACTGAATAATTTTTTTGTTTTTTAAAGGTAATTGCAATTTATCATCTCATAATTCCGAGATTATATCTCTCAGTTCTGAGAAAAGAAGTCAGAATTGCGAGATATAAATTCGGAATTACCTTTTTTATTATTTATTATTCAGTGGCGGAAACAAGCTTCCATAGTTTTCTATGTGAAAATATTGTAAACTGTAATTTATTTCTGTGATCAAAGCTGAATTTTCAGCATCATTACTCCAGTCTTCAGTGTCACATGATCCTTCAGAAATCATTCTAATATGCTGATTTGATTCTGTGGAAACCTTGATACATTGTAATTTTTAGCATTCTTTGAAAGTTCAAAAGAACAGCATTAATTTGAAGAAGAAATCTTTTGTAACATTATAAAGGTCTTTACTTAACTTGTGAACTGGGACTTTTGTTTTGCAGGTGTATGATTATTAGCAGAGAATATTGTTTACCATGCTTTACACACCTAAAAACACGTAATAATCAGGTTTTACTATCATAACTTTAAAACTTTGCATTTTATTTGCTTAAGAACACATTTTTTGCTGTGTAACTCACTCATATGACACCACACCCACATCTCTGTGAAATAACAAAGAAGTAACAAGTCAGAAATTCTGACTGGAACACAAGCATAATTCTTCACATTGTGTGAGAGAAAAGGTTTCTTGGAGAAGAAGGGTTTAGCTGCTTGTACGGCACACAGGGAATGTCAGCAACTTGTGTTGGACAAGAAAAGACAGAGAGAGAAAAGGGAATACAATTTTCTGATGAGAAAGGGGAGGAAAAGAGCAGAGGAAAAACCTGCTCAACTCATATGACACCACACCCACATCTCTGTGAAATAACAAAGAAGTAACAAGTCAGAAATTCTGACTGGAACACAAGCATAATTCTTCACATTGTGTGAGAGAAAAGGTTTCTTGGAGAAGAAGGGTTTAGCTGCTTGTACGGCACACAGGGAATGTCAGCAACTTGTGTTGGACAAGAAAAGAGAGAGAGAAAAGGGAATACAATTTTCTGATAAGAAAGAGAGAAAGGGGAGGAAAAGAGCAGAGGAAAAACCTGCTCAGTAAGCACGTCAGAGGAATATCACATGACCGCAGTACAGCCGGCCGTTTCTCCAGAGAGCAAAGCAGGAGTTTCATCCCTGCTGCAGGAATGAGTCTGAGTTATAGAGAGCTATTGAACAGCACGCAAACTCTGAGAAACAGAGGAACAGTGTGTGTGTGTGTGTGTGAGACAGAGAGAGTGAAAGAGAGAGAAGACAATAGCATTACCAGACTACACTTATACAAGCTCCTGTCTTCTCGCTATTCCTTCATAACTCATCGCTAGCTTTCTCTCGATTTCAAACTCATCAAAATTGACAGTAAATACACTTATAATGTTACAAAAGAATCAAATAAATGAACTTTATATTCATCAAAGAATCCTGAAAAACAAAATGTATTCCACAAAAATATTGGGCGGCACAACTGTTTTCAACATTGATAATAATCAGAAATGTGTCTTGAGCAGCAAATCAGCATATTAGAATGATTTCTGAAGATCATGTTACACTGAAAGACTGGAGTAATGATGCTGAAAATTCAGCTTTGATCACAGAAATAAATTAAAGTTTTAAATATTTAATAAATTTGAATAGCATTGCACTGTTTTTACTGTATTTTTGATCAAATAAATGCAGCTTTAAAGAGCAGAAGGGACTTCTTTCAAAAACATAAGACAAATCTCACCTACCTCAAAATGTTTGAACAGCAGTGCATACTTTTGCTGAAACAGTTTTATGATATTTAACTCATAAAAGAATGCTGTTTAAAGGGGCCATATGATGCGATTTCATTTTTTCCTTTCTCTTTGGAGTGTTACAAGCTCTTGGTGCATAAAGAAGATCTGTAAAGTTGCAAAGACTAAAGTCTCAAATCCAAAGAGATATTCTTTATAAAAGTTAAGAGTCAGCCACACCTACCTAAAACGGCTCGTTCGAACATGCCCCCACATATCTACCTCACTATGTGGGAAGATTTGCATAACGCCGCCCAAATGTTCACGCAAAGAAAGAAGGCGTAACTTTTATTCTCGCTGTAGTATTGTTGCCACTGCCTGATCCGTGCTGGTCGCTGAGAGAATACATCAACTTAGTGCTGTGGATCGCCGGATCGGCTTTCACCGCTCCTTCGCCGGGACCGCCG
>NW_015551080.1:222150-230195 GCF_001515605.1 Sinocyclocheilus anshuiensis | reverse complement strand
CGTTTCAAAAAGGCGGGGCATAGAGGAGAAACAATAATGTACAGTATGTGGAAAATAATGTGTTTTTTAACTTTAAACCGCATAAACACATTTCATTACACCAAATACACAAAATAATGTTCTTTTTAGCAGCATCATATGACCCCTTTAAGGTGTTTACATGTATTTACATATTATATGGTTAAGCATAATTGATATAAGATTCACATGCAACTTATTATTTTTTATTATTATGTTTGACTCACTTTTTTCATCTTCTCCTCTCCTTTAAAGGAATTAATTACATTTTAAAATATATTCAAATAAAAAGCAATTCATTTAAATTGTAATAATATTTCATAATATTACAGTTTTTACAGTATTTTTGATCAAATAAATGCAGCCTTGGGAGCATAAGTGACTTCTTTCGAAAACAGTAATGTATATCTCAGCACACATTCAGAATCCAAACCAAATGTCTATCAATTATAGACACACCCAGCTGTTGTTTTACACACGTTAGGTTATTATTGTTAACCAAAACTAAAACTACTTGTTAATTGAAATAAAGCTGAAATAAAATATTAATATTAGATGAGAAACTAGTGAAATTTAGAAATGATGCCTTGGCAATTAACAAAATAAGTAAAAGAAAAGACACTAACATTTCTGGAAACTAGAAATAAAAGTAGAACTAAAACTGAAATAAAAATTAATTAAACTTAAATAGTAATATTTAAAACAAAAACTAATACAAAATGACAAAGCACATATCAAAATAAAAAAAAAGTAATAATAATAAACCAAAAAAACTGAAAAAATATTTGGTATAAATATAAAATATAAAAGCTAATTCAGCATATTAATCAAAACTATAATAATAAATACATCACCCTAAAAAAACACTTCCAGGAGGAAGATTTTATTGCTCAGAACGAAGTTGCTCGATCACACCTCAGAAGACTTTTAAGTTACGTGTTTCTCCTAAAAATCATTAAGTGCAATAAAAATGCAAGTAAAAGATGCAAATGAGTCAATAGTCATCATACAGTATAGAGCTATAAAGTGAATGTGGATGGCAGCTCAGATTGTTTGATCTTGGGAGAATTTGATGTGTAAATTCATATTGATTAGAGCCCGACCAATATGGGTTTTTGGGCGGCCAATACCGATACCGATATTAGGGAGTAAAAAACCGCCAATATGAAGTGTGACATAATATACCTCTGTAAATAAATACAATTTAAATTCACGTCTCGCACACTTTAATGCCCTTTGATTGTAACGTGCACGTTCCCTTGGAACTGGAATCATGGCAGAATATCATGTAAAGTCCACTTCGCTCGAACGCCACCCTCCGCGCGTCGGTAGCCCCCCGGGATCGCCAGATCGGTCGGCGCCCGATCGCGAATTTAACCACCCGTAACTCCCGGACCCCGGGGGCTATCGACGCGGGGGTGGGCCTCGAGCACTCGATTCGGCGTTCGAGAGGGTTCCTCGAGCTGAAGGGATCCCCCGAATTTGGTGCGGATCCGCCGCACCGTTACAGAGATACACTTAAGCTTTAAAGCGTTTCATCCAGGTCGCCAGTAGCAAACAAACTACGTAATTACACCATTTACAAGCATTTTATGTTCTGTAACAAAAATGTTCATATCGGTGGCATATTCGCTGATACCGATATATCTGCGACAGGCTCATCTCGGCCAATAAAATTGGCAAAACGATATATCGGTCGGGCTCTAATATTGATATCTGATTTTTAATTGCAGTCTTTGGTACCTTGTCAAATCAGAGCACAGTTTAAGACATTGTTGAGATCCAAGGTTATTATAGTTAACTAAAACTAAAAATAAAACCATAAAGAAAAATCATTATTAAAAATATAATAAAGTAAAATAAATAAAATGAAATAAAATATATACAAAAAAACTATTAAATAAAAGTATTTCATTTCAGCTAGTTGCCAAGGAAACATTTCTCAGTTTCATTTAGTTTAACCTGATGTACTAACATAAAACAAATAAAAATTAATAAACACTATATAGACATATTTAAAAAAAGTAATAAAAATGACAAAAACACAACAAAATTACTTAAAATTTCTAAAGCTTACTAAAACTAACTAAAATTAAATGAAAAAAATTACATTCGTATTTCAGTGATACTAAAATAACACCACTGAGATCTTTTCTGTGGGCTTTTTCTCAAGAGAAACATCTCAGAAACAAAAAAGCTAAAATCTCCATTTATTTCTCTATTTACTGGCAGTGCTGTCTAAGAGAAGCAGCTGAGATATGTCTTTGTAAAGAACACATCAAGACAAACAGACACTCAAACACGGATCTCAGAAATCACCCGCACATTCATCATGGTCAGGGGCCATTACCCACAATCCATCAGCTGCAGACCTGGAGAGCAGCACATACAAACACAAACACAGAATAATCACACTTCATCACACACAACATGAGCGATAGAAAGATAGAAGAGCATGTGATGAGAGAGAGAAGGTTTGACACACTGACTGAATGTGTTTCTTTACACACAGAAAACAGTCTGTTAAAAAAGCAGTCCATTACAGCATACATTACAACAACTAGACAAAGTGCAAAAAAATTGTACTAAATAATTGCATATATTATTTGCAGTCCAAGTAATTTTTTCTATGGACTAGTTGAATGTGTAATGAACATCATCTAGATCTTTGTGTTTGTGTTTGTATATGTTGTGTTTGTAATGTATACGTTTTCTCTTATCCAGCTCTTTGTGCTTCTTCCAACAGATGTTTTAAAATTTTTTGGAGATTCCTGAGCTTCCAGATAGCCATTGAAGGATTTATGCTCACTATATATGTTGAAAAATAAATATGAAAGTCCTCCATTTTACCTACAGTTAGTAGTTGCAGTATTTCATGACTTTTTGTTATGCATATGTTCCACATCTTAAAATGAGTAGGTGTATCCAAACTTTTGACTGGAACTGTAGGTTAATTGAGCTTGATTGCAATGTAAGTCACTTTGAATAAAAGCAAATGCAAAAACGTAAATGATTGATGCCTTGGATGCCATTATTCTTGTTTAAGTATGTTTCTTTGACAGGAATGCACTAAGAAACAACGCTGACCGAGAAACAGAATGTCAGAATATTGACCAACTTTTCAACTTCGGCCATTCGGCTCCCAACAGTCGTTCCGATAATGACGGTGAAGTGAAACGAGAGCCAGAGAGAGACAGTTTTCTCAGGAGTGGGAGAGAAAGGTGCCCGTATTCGGGCATTCATTTTGACTAAGAAACTTATTAGGGAAGCAACTATCAGAACACACTGCGCCAGCCTGCGGGGAGACGCTCATAATATTGTGAGTCGCTGAGAGGAAATTTCTGCCTCTGTGGGAACCTGCCTAATTATGCTTTTCTAGTGCACTTCACCGCAGTGTGACAAAATTCCCATACACCACAAACACAAACCCGACTCTTTAACCTTGGAAACTAGTAAAAGAGTTGAGGCCGGCTGCAGCAGCTGTGCTTTACAACTCAGTCCAGGTGTAGTGCATTAGGCACTGTAAAACCGAACAATGAAATAAGAGTTAATTTCACTCAAATATTACTGAAAGTTCATTGTACTTGTACTACAGAAAATCTGATTGTATTAAGCTGAACTTAAACTGACTGAGTTGCAGCAGATTTCTAGTTCCCAGCATAGGTTAATATGGGGACAGATGTGTGTCTAATGTTCTGTTATGTCAGGTTTTACAGGGGTTTCTGTTTTGTAGGGTCACCATTGTGTGAAGAGTAGAGTCTGTGGTTAGTTCGAGGATGGCCTGTAAAACTTTAAGATCCTAAGCTGTTTTGCCAACCGCCAAAAAACCCTAAGAAGAAGAACAAGAGGTATGCTGCATGTTGCTTAACTATATTCATACGAGTATCTGTGATAGTTTATCATTTGCACATGCAAGTGTGCTTTTGTTAACTAGCACTTAACCATAATATTTCAGCATGAATTTTGTACTACAAAATTCTAATTTAAAGTTCTACTTAATCTTTGAGTTAGTTAGAAAATGTTTACTTAAATGTTTTGAGGTAATCGGTTCCCACAGATGTTGAGTATTCTGACTTTATCACTACTTTTACAGCGCAATAGTGACATCGAATCATGCAATGTCAGGCCTCATCATCTGTCATGATGGTTAGGATACAGTGTGACGACTGGAAATACAGCAAAGAGCAGTGCACAGGCTCGTGTAACCCAAAGAATTTGTTAATTTTGGACAATGCTACTGTATTTAACTTCATATCAAGTAAGGAGTTTTGTAAAAGGAATGTCCTATGGATAGGCCATCCAGGATGTCCAGTTTTCCAAACAGAAAAAAAAAGAAATGTTAGAATACATCGAAGTGGCTCAGGTAGGCCTACTTTTTACAAAGACGTACACTTGATGTGTGTTATGATTTTATGATGTCATTCAGGGAAAGGTCACATTTTGTGCATTATATACTCTTTACTATATACAGATGTACAACTATACAGCCTTACTAAAGAATACCCTGTCTGCAAAATCTAAAAAATTAAAAAGCTAAATTAAGTGATGTTTATTCATTTTGCTAATATAATATTCTTCATTAAAGGGAATCTCTCCACCATATAAAGATCTAGCGAACCGAACTACAGACTACAAGAGACAGAAGCATCATCAAACTTCCCACAGAAGATGCCATTGCCACAAGATCTTTTACAGAAACTACATGAATTCCTGAAATGCTCTTTTCCATTGAGCCTTTTGTTAATCGGATCGGAGGCCTTTGATCGATCATCACTTCTCCTCTGTCTCGAATGCACTTCTAGCAGCCTTCATGTTAACTGGACCTGCTCTTTATAGTTTTAGGCCTTTTAGACATGGATGGTTTCATTGTCCTGAAGGAGTGAATGTTGATACTCGGCAAAACTGACCTAAAGCTCTCATATCTTGTCTGATTCCACCTGTAATGTGGCTTTTCATCTTGCTACTTAATGGTGATTACTTTCTTTACGGCATGACATACTGGGAGGGAGTTTATGTGACAAACATATATGTGACCCTGGACCACAAAACCAGTCATAAGGGTCAATTTTATTAAATTGAGATTTACACATCATCTGAAAGCTGAATAAATAAGGTTTCCATTGATGTATGGTGTGTTAGGATAGGACAATATTTGGCCGAGATACAACTATTTGAAAATCTGGAATCTGAGGGTGCAAAAAAAAATTTTTTTTAAATAAAAAAGTTATGAGCAGTGCATATTAATAATCAAAAATTACGTTTTTATATATTTAATAAGCTTTCCATTGATGTATGGTTTGTTAGGATAGGACAATAATTGGCCGAAATACAACTATTTGAAAATCTGGAATCTGAGGGTGCAAAAAAAATTTTTTTTTAAATAAAAAAGTTATGAGCAGTGCATATTAATAATCAAAAATTACGTTTTGATATATTTACGGTTAGAAATTTACAAAATATCTTCATGGAACATGATCTTTACTTAATATCCTAATGATTTTTGGCATAAAAGAAAAATCGATAATTTTGACCCATACAATGTATTTTTGGCTATTGCTACAAATATACCCCAGCGATTTAAGACTGCTTTTGTGCTCCAGGGTCACATATTATAGCGGCATTCATGATAAACAACATTTATTCTAAACGCCAAGCTTAAACGCATATTTTTAAAGCAAAACTGAAACTACCCAAGTGAAATGCGCTATAAACTTGTGCTCACATACCTCTTTCATTCGGCACAAAATCGAATGTTTTACGTGCTTGTCTCTTTAATAAGTCACACTTTTCAGATGATAAAAATCATGGCATTTTCCAGAAAATACTGTATTTCTGAGCATTTATACTCATTGACCATATGGAAAGGCTAGACATGTAGAGTTTTATTTCCTTTATTGACATATTTCCTATTAAAACAGAAACGTGGGTAGGTGTATATTGAAAGAAAAAAGGGGAAAAAACAAAAAGAAGCACTAACAGCAAAGTCTCCACATTTATTTAAAGGAATAGCTAATCCGAAAATGATACTTCTGTCATCATTTACTCACCTTCATGTCATTTCAAACCTGTGAAACACAAAAGAAGATATTTTGAAAAAGTTTTTTTTGTCCCTACATTGAACATAAATGTTCTTTTGTGTCTTGCGTTAAGCACAAATGGTGCAACTAAGGCCTACCAAGTTAAGTACTGGCCTACAACCAAATTAAATAATGTGAAATTTACATTGCAGTTAAGGAAGAATTTACGAATGGCTGCTGCGACCTCATTTAGTCTGTAGTCAGGAAACGCGAGCGGAGGTTTAAACGAGCTTTTGGGCTGCAGGTGTCGGATCTGAGGGTGAACCGAAGGCTAAACTGCTCTGTGTCTATCGCTAATTGAATTGATTTTTGCAAATGTCACTGTTATTGTTAACCAGCTCTTGCTGGAGAGGTTATTATGAGTTCGACTGTGAGGTGAATGTTCAGATTATCCTTTAAATTGATTTATCAAAGTGTCCGACAGCAAAACAAATATTGTAACCACCCTAAACAGAATACAGTGGTGATCTTACATCATCTCCAAAATGATCCTGAACTAATTTTCCCTGTAACCAACACTATGATGTGATGAAAAGGGTTTTAAAGCTTCAAAGCCATTAAAGTTTAATAATGCTTTAAATGCCTTAAAATACAAATTGTAATTTTATACCTTTATCAGTCTTTGCCACTATCCTTCAAACCACCAGGTTTTACCCATTTGTCAGAAAGAAGTTTTTAATCATTTAAATTATAACAACATTTAGAATGATCATTTATTCTTTTATATATTTTGATTAGTACAGGTCAGAATAAGTATGTTGTTTCCTTTTATACATAAATACATGTTACGCTGAATGATGATGGAACTATTTTGACATTTTATTTTCTCAAAAGTTATTTGAAACATTAAAGTAGACACTTGCATTTAATGCTTTCTGTGTATATAAAATCATTTTTGTAAATTTAATTTTATGCGGACACCAAAATGGGACGTCTCGTCTTTGAACGTTATGGATGATAAAGATGCACGAACAGCATATGTGAGAGACAAAGCCATTATAATAAGACAAATCATTTAATCACCTCACGTTGTTCCAAACTTAGAAGACTGACTTTCTTCTGTGGAAAATAAAAGGAGAAATTTAGAAAGATGTTCACGCAGCTGTTTACATGCAGCCTTCATGTATAACGCATTAGAAGAGTAGTTTTAATCTATTAATTATGCATTGTAATGCACCTTATATGCATTGTATGTTCCTAAGAATAATTATAACCAGATTTATAATACATTATAATACTAATCTATTCACTGTTACACCAGTAGAAAGTATAAAACACATGACAAACAAACATTTTAACCTTGGTTACAATTATTTATATATAAAACTATATAATACCCTTTTGTGAGAAACAAAGCAAAAAAACTAAATTATTCATTATTACAGTCATATATTATATCAGCATTTTCAAACTTGCTGCAACATCAGGTTTGACTTTAAAGTTGCACATAAGAAATAAAGTTTGGAAACACACGAGGGCGAGTAAATCTTCATATTTATCTTAACTATTCCATAAAGTAATGTTATTCGAATGATTTTCTGTAATGTAGTTATGCTAAACCAATCTGCTATTTCTATGTGAAAGATTCAGGTAATTCTCTATATATCTGATCTCAAAATGAGACCAAATCCCACTTCATTACAGAAATGGAAAACAAAGTCTGAGCATAAAATGAGCACTCAAAGTACTCAAACCCAAGCTGGACTCTGGCAATATAAAAATTCACTCTGTTTATGTGTTTGTGTTTGTGAGTGCATTTGTATAAAGGAATAGATATGAAACGTCTCGGTTACGTATGTAACCCTCGTTCCCTGAAGGAGGGAACGGAGACGTCACGTCGGATGACTGACGAATTGGGATCTCGCTTAGAGTGACCAATCTACTTCGAGTGTAAACTAAACGAGCCAATGCACATTGGCATGCGATTATTGCATCCAGCTGCCGCTGATC
>NW_015551080.1:221229-221509 GCF_001515605.1 Sinocyclocheilus anshuiensis | reverse complement strand
GGGGGAGCCTCGGAAGAAACAGGTGGTACCCCCCGGGAGGGTCCAGCCTGCTCTTTTGAGAGCTCCGCTGGTTTCGCAGTGCCGGCGGGTTTGGGCATCCCCGGAGGGGAATTCCTCACAGTGACCGTAAGACCAGTCTGCCCACCGCTAGAAAAAGGACGCCCCCGGCTGCCACTAGAGGGAACCCCAGATCTAGGCAGTGGCACTTGCACTCCGCCCCCTTGCAGGTAACGGAGTCTGGTCCGCAACTCCGAGATGGTCATACCCCCGCAATGGGAGC
>NW_015551080.1:218458-220303 GCF_001515605.1 Sinocyclocheilus anshuiensis | reverse complement strand
ACTCGAAGTAGATTGGTCTCTCTAAGCGAGATCCCAATTCGTCGGTCACCCGACGTGACGTCGAGAGTGACCGACTGAAAGGGAACAACATTTCTCCCATTGGCCATCATTTTATAATTAATTTGATTTTATGCAATAATAAATCTAGCCGCTCAGACTGCTGGCAAACGAAGACCATTGGACTCAAAATCAATCTCAGCGTAATCTGGAGAAGCATCAGATCCACAATCCTCCTGACAGCGAAGATCAGGCCCTCATTTAAAGTTTTTCACAAGCAGAAAATAAATAACATGAGGGGTAATTAATCACAGAAACTTCAGCAACAGCCACTTTCAATGGTTAGATTTAGACTAACAACAAACTAGAAATCTTGTCTCTGTGTGCTGAATTAAAATATTAAATATAATACATATCTAAATTAAAATATATATCTAGATTTCCACAAAGTTGTGAAAAAAACTTGATGGCATCAGATAAAAAAAGTTGTTTTAGAAGCTGAGCAAATTATTACATTTTGATTAAAGCTTACGAAAGGCAAACATTAAAAAAAGAAATAACACGCGCATCAAACCCTCATTTTCCTCTATAAACTCCAGACATGGTCATCTGTTACTGAACATTTCATTCACTCAGTAGTGCATTTGGGCTGCGGTTAAGAGCAGTATTAGGCCATGGTTTCCCAGCATGCCTTGCTGCAGCCATTAGAGACAGCTGCTGAATTATTTGTGTGGAGAGAGAGAGAGAGAGAGAGAGAGAGAGAGAGAGAGAGAGAGAGAGAGAGAGAGAGAGAGAGAGAGAGAGAGAGAGAGAGAGAGAGAGAGAGAGAGAGAGAGAGAGAGAGAGAGAGAGAGAGAGAGAGAGAGAGAGAGAGCAACAAAAAAAGAAATGGAGGGAAAAAATTGAGCAATTGAGACAAACAGGAACAATGTCATTTGGAGAAAGAAAAGTGAGAGTAAGAGAATCCAGATTACAGATCGCTGGAAAGAGGACAAGAACGAGACACACATTCAGTGAATGCAGTGCGCTTTAGTGTTCTGTTCATATTTTTTAAATCATTAGAGACACAAATTCAAAAAAGACTTTAAGACTGTAAACTAAAAGAATGTTCACTATTATCTACTAGTTTCATTTCCCTCCAAAGAGGTCTTGACCTTCTTGATTGAATATAATAACTAAAATCATGCAGATGTCATTATTCATTCAGTATAATAATAAAGCTTTTTTGATACAGTACCATTCAAAAGTTTGGAGTAATATTTAAAATAAAAGTAAATAAATAAAACTTTTATTAGTTTATAATGAAATTTATGTTGTACATGATTTATATTTCAAATAAATGCTGTTCTTTGAACTTTCTATTCATCAAAGAATCCTAAAAATGTTAAATGTATCACAGTTTCCACAAAAATAATACATGTCCCAAATTTTGGTAAGAGGAAGACAGAGAGAGAGACAGTAAGTGGGTCATCCAGCCTACAGAGACTGAACCACTCACTGATGTGGAGCAAAAAGAAAAAAGTCGGAAGTGTGCGTGTACACATAAACACACACACACACGAACACACCCTCAGGCACACACTGGGCTGATGAGTGTGTGTGTGTATATATATATATATATATATATATATATATATATATATATATATATAGCACATGACACACATATAATTATCTACAAAATAAAGTATAACTAAAAACTTTCCAGGAGGCTTTAGCAGTAACCGCAGGGAATAACTTTTTATTATTGTTCTTGAACCTCCTACATCTATCGAGCTTCGCAGAGGACATGAGGAAACATTATTTATTAAAGGGGTCATATGATGCTGCTAAAAAGAACATTATTTT
>NW_015551080.1:218104-218442 GCF_001515605.1 Sinocyclocheilus anshuiensis | reverse complement strand
CAGAGCGTAACATAAAACCATGTCTGCATTTGTGATCGGAGAAATGACAAACAACAAGTGCTACCCTACACTGCCCAAAAAAACTCGCGTTTGAATCGTCAGTGGCAAATTCTTTAAATATAAAAAAACTTACTTACAGTCTGTGAGTCCTGATCCTGGTAGAGTAGACTACAATGCCGGCTGTGCATTGTAGTCTACTCTCCCAGGATCAGGAAACAGTCCTCCATAAAATGGAGATCCGGCGATCCACAGTGCAAAGTTAATGTATTTCCTCAGCGACCAGCATGGATCAGCTCCAGGCATGACGAAGCGGATATCGTCCTCTTTTGGAAGACCAA
>NW_015551080.1:198914-217851 GCF_001515605.1 Sinocyclocheilus anshuiensis | reverse complement strand
GTTTGCAACTTTACAGATCTTCTTTATGCACCAAGAGCTTGTAACACTCCAAAGAGAAAGGAAAAAGTGAAATCGCATCATATGACCCCTTTAAAAATAAAAAACAAACAAACAGTGGAAACAGAAGCTCATAATAAACACGGATTGCCTCTTCTCTACATGGCCCTCCACTGTAAAACACTTGAGACGGCCTGAGTGAATAACACAAGGACAGAGAGGAATCACCAGAACCTCCCTGAGGCCCCGGGAAGCCCACTGCGCTTCACATTGGCATCAAGGTTAACGGCATCCCTGGATGAGTCCGGCAGGAGCAGGAAAAATAACCCTGTTACAGTAAAGCTGGAGACTGACCAGAAAGCAGAACACACACATACAGCAGAGCCTAGAGATTCACTGAAACACGAAAACCCTCCGGCTGTCAAAGAGCACAAAGAAAAGGACAAGGGCTGAGTGGAGATTCATGCAGCAGCACAGCATGACTCCAATTCAATAAAGAATGACAAAACTACATTCTCCTGAAGAATAGACCAGCGGAGCCTCATCGTTAGGCCTGTCGCGATAATTAAATAACCGTCTAAATAAATAAATAAATAATCGTGATAATCGGCATAATCGCCAAAGCCCTAAAACAGACAATTAATCGCAATAACCGTGACTATTTTTAGACAATTAATCGTCAGCCAAATTTCATAATCGTGACAGCCCTACTCATCGTGCTAATGCTGGTGCTGTAGTGCTAGGGTGGGTGGTTACCAGGGCATGCCAGTGTGGTTGCTAGGGGATATGGGTGGTCACTAGGGCATTGCTATGTGGTTGCTAGGGGTTGTGGGTGGTCACTAGGGTGTTGCTATGCAGTATTGTTTGTCACTAGGGCATTGCTATGTGGTTGCTAGGGGTTGTGGGTGGTCACTAGGGCATTGCTATGTGGTTGCTAGGGGTTGTTGGTGGTCACAAGGGCGTTGCTATGTGTTTTGGATGGTCACAAAGGTGTTGCTATGTAGTGTTGTTGGTCACTAGGGTGTTGCTATGTGGTTTCTAGGGGTTGTGGGTGGTCACTAGGGCGTTGCAATTTCGTTGCTAGTTATTGTGGGTGGTCACTAGGGTGTTGTTATGTGGTTGCTAGGGTGTTCAGTGTGGTGTTTTCTTCCAGTCTTCCATGAAAGTAAAACATTCTCATCTGATAGAGGTGTGTTTTTTGACAGGCAGCCCACTAGCTAAACTAGCGTTGAAATTGTCTCCTCAAGGCTTCAAAATTCAAGAGCCCAAATAAAGTCTTTTTGTCTGGGGAAGTCGAAAATGAGAAAGTCCTGCCTCATTTTCTCACCTTCCCACTTTAAAGGACTTTTTTTGTTTTTGTTTAAAAAAACAGATGCCAGAAGCTTCTGGAGGTCAACATAAGAGAGTAGCAGGTGGCCTTGAGTCTCAAAAACCATAAATATATGCAGATGCAAAATGCATATAAGTGTGCATTCAATAAATTATTCATAACAATGAAAATGTTCATCTATAACATCTTAAATACCCTGTGGGACGCAGACGCATTATGGCACGTAGGTGTGAAGGTTTCATTTCTTCACATTTGGTCCCACATTTGGATTTCTAACACTGATTCATGTGCATCAAACTCTGGTACTAATTTCCAATACAGCCATGAATATACAGCCTCCAAATGAACATACAGTATCAAGTTATGAATGAAGTCTGTGGTTTTGAGATATTTAAAGATAAATTTCGTCAAGCAAGTTACTTTTACTATTGCTGGTATTTTAGCTAAAACTAAATACAAACTTCAGCTACAGCAAGATCTCATGTTTCAGACAAGCATAATTCCTCAAAATCATGTGTCTCGTTGAGGAGATTGTTGTGCTTTTCTAAGTGATCAAACTCACCGGATTGACCACAAAACAGGTGAAACCAGAGTAAAAAACACACTTTGGACAACAAATGATAACAGTGACAAGCAATTCTTTGACAATATTGACAATAGAAATCTAGTAAGCTGCAGCACATGCACACTCCTGCACTGAAGAAAATGGGTGTCGAAATTACTTTTAAACTATTTTCATTAAGAAATTGCTAGTAAATTTCACAAATAATTAGAGAAATGGCAAGTAACACATGGAATTAAATGTAAAAATTTGAAGTAGAAAGACTGAAATATAGTATTTTCCTATAAAACATACTTGAATAATCTGTTTTATTTACATCTTTGCTTCAAATGACTATAATTATACATTACCTAACTTTGTTCATTAAATTTGTTCATTAGTATTGCATGCATCTTTCACTGAGAAAGTAATACCAGTATGCACTGCAACAAGCTCAATGAAAAAAGTGAATTCAAGAGAAATTATTTAATCCAATCAAAGTTCCAGCTATTTTCAATAATCACCCCTGTATTGCAAAAGTGAATGATTTGTTTTGGCAGAATTTCGATACTGACCTGGTGTGAGTTTGCAATATAGTACTGTAGTGCTGGGCGATATGACCAAAATTTTATATCACGGTATTTTTCAAAATTATACCGGTTTCACGGTACATGACGGTATTTTTTTTTTCATGCATGACCATGTGTTAACCATATTTTCTACTGATTGAGAGAGGAAATACTGCAGTATATTGACTTAGAATGCCCTATTTTACTGTCATGATGAGTGAATATTGTCAAAAAATACCACACTATATAGTGACTAAACACGACCCCTTTTAATACATGTTAACCAGGAGTCACTCTCATTTATAATCGTGGCATCATCTGATAAAATCAACATGCATCTACACTAAAGAGCGGCTATGCGGTTGTTTTGGTTATATTACTTTTTTGTCTCATGCAGCGCACTGCCTGCGTCTGAGTAACAAACTAAAAAAAACAAACGGGATTTTAAAAATTCATATCATAACAAAAATAAACACCGGTATTCGGTATGAACCGCTATACCGCCCAGCACTATAGTACTGTATATAAAGTGTTTGTGGAAATCTGTTTGAAAAAAGGATATTTTTGCAATTGCATTTGATGAAATGAGTGGTTAAAGAAATTATACATTTCACTTTCAAATACAAATTTGCTTGCTGTGAGGATAAACAAAACAAAAACATATGGTGAATTACTGTCTGCCAAGAGAATTTGAAATTACAGAGATGTTTAGAAAACTCTTAAATGGATAAATTTCAATATTTCACCTGAGGTTTTTATCAACAAACAATTTTGAGATTGTCTTGAGTCGCCACTTGACGTGAAAATTACAGGTTCTGCAGCAAACCAAATTGAAGGCTCACTCACATTCTAGAATCTCTTTCTGCCTTTTATAAAAGTCCCTTTAAAGCATAAGGAAGAGAGTCTGTGCCCTCATGTTTAATTCACAGCAGGTGATGTTCTTCAGGAACAAATACACACCATCTGAGAGAAAGAAAGACCGCGAGAGATCAAAACACGGCTGGCGTCAGTCTAGCCTTCCTCTTACTCCTGCTGATACTTTTTAAAAGAACAAAGTTTGATTCAGCCGGCAGAAGAGATGACTTGCTGTAACAACACTCACTTTTAATTGTCAAGAAGAGTCATTCCCTCAACTTAACTGTCCCCGCAGTCTCTGTAGGAAACGTGCAGGACGTGTAAGCAGATGTGAGCTGCATGCAACGCATTAACAAAGGACAAAATAAGCAGCCAACGGAGCAATCAGCAGCTCTCAGAATAACTGCTCTTCTTCTGTCTCTCTCCCTCTGAGGAATATCTGCTATTGTAGTTGCTCTCCTAAAACACCAGCCGTGATGCATTTCAGAAGAAGAGCCGTGGGGAACCTCAGTTCCAAAGCTTAAAGCGATAGTTGATCCGAATACAATCCTATCATCATGTACTCACATTTTTTTTTCATTTACTCAAGTCACTCCAAATTTATGTGCTATTTATTTTATGTAGAACACAACAAATGCTTGGTAAAATAAATAAATAAATACAATTAAAATACATTAAAAATAAATTAATTCAATACATACATACATAAATAAAGATGAAATGAAAATAAATAAATACACATGTATACATCAATTTAAATAAATAAAATAAATACAATTAAAATACATTTAAATATGAATTAATTTAATACATACATAAATGCAGAAATTAAATTAAAATAAACACTTTAAACAAATAAATAAAATAAATACACATGCATACATAAATATATAAATTGTGTTGGTGAGCAAACACCTCTTAAATTTTCTTAAAAAAATTACAAACTATAGTTATTTTACTGGTATTACTTTGTATTAGGTGTGGAGTGAGGAAAATAATAATTAAGGCCTAAAAGTATATTATAGTCTACAATAATGTTAAAACACAAACTGACCAAAATTTAAGTCATGAAGGCATGTATGATTTCGGTAACATCAAATTTTATAATTCAGAGAATAATGACTCAAATTTCCATACACAAATCTATTGTACAACTTGATGTTCTGGTCATTTTTAGAACATGACCTCCAGAAAATTTTCCCCCTTAAAATTTTTTCCAAATAAATGCATACAGGCATACAATGAAAATTTAAGTGAAATATTTCTTCAGGTGATACTTTACTAAGTGATCAGACTTTCACCTGCTAGACAATAAAACAGGTGGGAAGAAAATATATATCCAGAATATCAGAGAATCTTTTCACTTTGGCCAGAATTCAACTAATTATTAACTCCCTAGCAACCACTCAGAATGCCTTAGCAACCATAGCTACACCCTGGCAACCACCCAGAATATTTCTTGAGAAACTCTTACTTTTATATGTATAATATGACATCAAGCATTAAAAGTAACATTCCCCAAAAGCTCCACACAACTTATCCTATTCCTCACAATTATAGTTCCTGTTCCTGATTTTTGTTCTACTCCTCCTTCAAATTAAAACTCATCTTGTGTAAAACTGCCATACGTGAGAGCCAGAATAGAAAAGCATGCAAAACCACAGGGGAGTGAGAACATCCCTTACTTACCGCTCATCTAACACTGACAACATTCAATAAGCTCCAATACTAACAAATGAACCACCTGCAACTCAGCAGACGCTCCAAACTTTCCAGCCATACAGTAATGATTCTGGCTCAGCTGAAGCCGTACTGAAACTCGGTTCGGTGTGGAGCGGCAGTAGCTTTATGAGGTGTGAGAGGCCCGTAAGCTCCGGTGGACTGCAGCCTGCATACGGCTGGTCTTTATGATGATTAATGATCCGCAGGGAAACTGAGGATCCAAAGCAGGCCGAAACCGAAGCCATGCGCACATACAGTAATCTTCACTCCATCTGATGCTGGTGAGAAACTCCAGGACATCTCAGTTAATGAGGGACTAATTAATGAGTTAATGTCTCACAAAAAAAAAAAAAAAATTTCACCCAAAAATAAAAAAGGAAATTATATTTTTGTAGAAAAATATTTTGGAAACACCTATTTTTTTTTGCATTGAGATAACCTGTGTATTATATTGATACATTATACAGTATGAAACGTATCATTTATATAATGTACATAAATAATTAAATAATACAATAAAATAACTTATTTTTTTATGTTTTAGTAATTTAGTCATTTTTACTATTTTTAAAACTACGTAAAAATGACAAAAGTGCATAAAAATTACTAAAACATTTAAAAAATTCAAATAAAAGCTATTTTATTATTAAAAACAGTTTGTAAATAATACTAAAATAACATTGATTAGACTAGCAAAAGTTCAGTCATTTTTACTCAAAATTGAGTTGCAGTAGTAACTTATTTAAACAGGCTGAGATAATAATAATAAACTTTTTAAATTAACAATTTTGTTACTAACTGTATGCCAGTCATATCTAATGTTAGGAGGTCATGTGACAATGATAATACATATAATTGTAGTATAGTACTATTTGAAATGTTAACAGTAGGCACTATACAGTATATTCTTCCCAGTACTCAATACATAGTAAACTAATATTCCGTTCCAAACAGCCTCAAATGACAGACTTGGAGTACACAAGTCATACGGACCAGTTTTATGGTGATCTGGGGTGTTTTGCTTCTTTTTGAACACTGAGAGGTATTCTTCAAAAATGTTTTTCACAGAAAACACATCAGCATATGCGTCTGAAATGACAAAATCTTAATTTCTCTATTCCTTTCCACACACACTTGTGTTATAGTTCAGTTGTGGCTCTCAATCATGCCGCCATCTGTTCAGTTCAGCAGGAGCAGAACGAGGCCAATCGCTTTCAGAGACTGTGTGTGTGTGTCAGTGAAGACCTATAATCACACACACATTAAGAGAGAGACAGAGGCTGATCCTTTAATCCAGCGCTGTCAATATCATGTCATGCCGACTCCAAATGGACAACACTGCCTCAAACGGTGACTGTACGCCACAGATCACAGACCGCCCACCGTCCATTCACACAACAATCTCCAGCTCCCATCTGATTCATGCATGCATCTGCTTCTATCATCAGACAGGATCCCTCGCTGGTACTGAGCCACGAGCTGGAAACAGCTGAATAAATGGCTACGAAATCCATCGAGCGCAATCTGTTTGAGCGCACGAACACACACATAAACACACTCACACACGACGTAACAAACGTAATCAACACGGGTCATCTTCTGATGGAAATAATTCATCAGAGAACAACAGACATCACATACAGTATGATTCTATAGCACTGAATTATGGGTGAGAGTTTCAGGGCTCATGATAAATATCACAGATGAAATACTGACCAATTAAGACACTATATGTCAGTACCTAAAAGTGACTAACCAACCTACCAAATAAATAAATAGATCTTAATGTTTAACAAAAGAATTTTGCAAAATAATATCTAAACAAATTTCTGAACAAGTATTTTTTACAAATTTTTAAACAAGTATTCCCCCTCGAGTAAATTGAATTAGCTTTTAATTTTATATTTTTAGTTTTCATTTTCATTTTTATTTTAGAGACTTTTTTTCTCAGAATTTCGAGTTTATTTCTCACAATTCTGACTTTATTTCTAGCAGTTGAGTGTTTATATTTGGACTTTTCTTCTTAGAAATGTGAGTTTATATCTCTCAACTGCGAGTTAACATCTCACAATTCTTTCTACTCAGCATTTTCAGTTTGTATCAAGTTTAAATCGCACAATTCTGAATTCTAAAAAAGTCGCAATTTCATTTTCTATTCCATAAAAAAACAAAGAAATGACGAATATAAAATTCTTAAAAATTTAACTAAAATAAAAACTGAAAATATAAAAATAAAAGCCAATACATATTTTTTTTTTTACTGAAATAAATCTGAAATAAATATTAGATGAAAAACTTAAACTGACTGAAAATGTTTAAAGTTGCCTTACTATCCAAAGTAAGCTTAAGTTTAAGCACTAAAATTACTAATTGGAAATAAATAAAAAATTTACATCTTGCAAATCTGACTTTTTTCCCTCAAAATTTCAAGTTTATATCTTTTTTTTCACCATGGAATAAAAATAAATAAATAAAATGGCAGTTGTGATTTTTCTTCCCACAATTCTGACTTTATTTCTAGCAATTGAGAGTTTATATTTCATACAATTCAGACTTCTATTCTTAGAAATGTGAGTTTATATCTCGCAATACTGACTTTTTTCTCAGAATTTCACGTTAATATCTCGCAATTCTGAGTTTACATCTCAAATTTGGACTTTTTTCTTGCAATTCAGAACTTTAAACTCAGAATTGCGAGAAAATAAGTCTAAATTATGAGTTGCAATTAGGGGTGTGCGATATATATCGTCTGCGTTAGGAGTCAGCTGTCTGCGGCAGTCCTTAAGGTACCAACCAGCACAATAACCACACTCAGCAAAATATCGTCTAATTATCGTTATCGATAAAATCCCATAAACTATCGAGATATAATTTTTTGTCAATATCGCACACCCCTAGTTGCAATTACCTGTTTACATATCATATCTTTTATATACGTATCTTTGAAAGACCAGAAACTACTGACTTGACAAACTCTATCAAACTAATTCAGTTTTTATAAGCGCTGGTATCTAAAGTGCAAAATACATTGAGCGATCTCGTCTGAGAGTAAGTGCACAACAACCACCAACTGCACACAAGCTTCATTTCTCAAATGAAAACAACTGCGATTTTGTAAAGGTTCATTTTAACTTCTTTTGACGGCCGAGAGCCAAACAGAAGATGAGCAAACTGATTCACACTTTTCACGTGTGTGTTTTCTTTGTCAGCGTCTCTCAGCTGTATTTCCTGCATGAGATCAGGACACAAGAGGCTGTGAATCCGGCAGCGGCGTTTATCCTTTCATTTGAAAGCATTGATCCTCTAATCTCTCTTCTCTCCACCACCTCTGTTTTCATTCTTGACGGCTGCACAACCGCAGGACGCCCGAGTGACAGGCCTTTCATTACACTTCCAGTCTGAGCCACGAATTAAAGACTTCATTTTACCGCCCAACTTTACACACACAGGTAGCCATGCATGAACACATTCACACACGAGCACTCAGGAGATTCAGCATCAGTGCACTGCACTCTATACCTGAGCTGAACTTACAGTCAAATACTTTTAGAGCTTTCTGAAGCACTTTATCAGTTGGAAAGTCAAGGGGAACTTGGTCTTTAGGGGACAGAATCCTCCTGTATTCCTATACAATCCTCCTGTAATGGGCATTTGATGTTTTTTAACGCTTACAGTACACTTTCTACACTGACAGTCCTCTTGGGGTTACAGGAGTAATTCACTAAAAAAGACTAATCTGTCCTTGTTTACTCACACAACAATTTTTTAACACAACAAAAGCTGTCAAGCACCAAAAGGACAAAAAACACCATTAAAATCCATACAGTTTGTGCAACTCCTGTATCTTAAAACTATTGTTTATTTATTTACGTTCATTCAAATAAAGCTGAAAAAATAAATATAAATATAACATGAAAAACTTAAACTAAACAAAAACTGAAAAAATAAATAAATTAAATTAAATAAGTTTAAGTTGAAAAGCTAACATTACTAACTGGAAATAAATAAAAATCTAAATTGAACTAAAGCTGAAACAAAAACTAAAATCAAATTTAACCTAAACTGTAATATACATATATATATATATATATATATATATATATACACACATAAACCCTACTAAAATGAAAAAATTTATAAAAACTAAAACTGAAATAAAAATTAATTAAACCAAAATAGCAATATATATAAAAAAGAATACAAATAACAAAAGAACATAAATTTAAAAATGACTAAAATGAAAGAAAATATAAAAATAAAAGCCAATTAATTTTTTTGATAACTTAAATAAATCTGAAATAAAATAAATATAAATATTAGATCAAAATTTACCGAACTAAAACTAAAACTGAAATAAAGAATAAATGAAACCTAAACAGTAATATTAAAAAATAATAATAAAAATGACAAAAGAACATTACAAAATTACAACAAAAAAAAAATAGAAAAAATAGAAAATATAAAAATAAAAGCCAATTCAAATATAAATAAAAATTATTATAGTATAAATAATACTAAAACAACAAAAATATAATTTGCAGATATTCAAACTTGACACAGCTATATGAATTAAGAAATCGTATATTCAAAGTGCACAGGTCAAATGGACATCTAATTTATTGTGCTTTTATGCAGCTTGACATGATCACTTCAAGCTTTCATTGTATGGAAAAGAGCAGCATAAATATTCCGCAAATTATCTTTTGTTGTGTTCCACAAAAGAAAGAAAGTCATACAAGTTTTGGAACAACATAAGGATCAGTAAATGATGACAGAATTGTCACTTTGGTTGAACTATCGATTTGCGTGTCTTGCTTAAAGGCAAACACATGGATCAGCAATTCAAGGTGATATAACAATAACAAAGCAGCTTAGTTTTACTGCAACATCATTTCACTTTTCTTCTAGCTTCTTTCTTTCTTCACCTTAAAGCATGATTGATCTGCGCTGTCAGTACTGAATTATGCCATTTACCCAAAGCTGTTTTTTAAGTCTAAACTCCATGACCCACATGAGCCTCAGGCAGAGACATTTGCATCTGAACGACTTTGACAGAGTTTCGTCCCATTTATCAGAAGCTTGTTAAGCAGTTTGCAGAAATGCTGATGTGAGCTTTTGAACGGGCAGTAATTACCACACGGAATCAAACATCCAGAAGAGACCCAACAGGACCTGTACAGTACACATGGGAATGCATTGGTTGAAAGAATCCAGCGGATTTCAGAAACTGAGCTGATATGAGGTCGGCGCTCTCATGACCAGCGATTTCATCTTCGGTAGAGTCTGACAAACCCAGAAGGATTCAGAGCGAGATACTGATAGCTGGACAGACTCTCTTTACTGCTGAGAGGAGCAATGGTGGGTCATTCTGAGAAAATGGGGCCATTTGTGTGCGTTTCTAATTTATTTTGAAATTATTACTTTTCTTAGAAATATCAGGCAATTTGCATGTGATAATCAGATATCAAATATTACATATTTTTGCGCATATATTTAACCCTAGAACAGGGTTTGAATTAGTAAAAAAGAAAATTAGAATAATCATTGTAAAACAGAAATGTTGCCTTTGGCACCAAACTGAAGCAAGTATAAGTTGATGCACTAAAATAACTAAATGGTAATCAGTTTCACCTCAATAGTAATTTTAAAAACTAATAAATATGACAAACATAACAAAATGACTAAAAATTAAATTAAATTGAAAACTGAAAATATAAACATAAATAACGTGGGATTGAAATAATGTCAAGCATTAGTAACAAATGCTTAAATTAGAATGAAGCCGATTTTACCAGAAATTTCTGTTAAATATAAATATTAGATTAAATTAAACAACAACAACAACTAAAAAAGACAGAATGTTGAACATTCTGGAACAAACTAAAATCACTTCAAGTTGATGCACTAAAATTACAAACAGGAAATAAACAAAAATTAAAACATGCAGAAATTTAAAAAAATGAATTAAACCTAAATAGTAATTTAAAAAATGTACTAATAAAAATTACAAAAACATAACAGAATTACTAAAAATGTAACTAAAATTAAAACAAAAACTGAAAATATAAAAATAAAGAATGTGGAGTTGAAATAACATACACTGCATTAGGGTTTGGCTTAGAGTTAGTACTGATACATTACAAAATTGGCAACTAAATTTGCAAGGTTGTAATAACATTTAGTATTGTGGGTGATATAATTTTCAGGGGTTAAAGCAAAAAAAAAATCCTGAGCCTGAACTTTTTTCCGGGAGCGGGGCGGGGGGAGGGTCGGGCAGCACATGCAAAGCATGCAACGACTGTGGCAACTTTAACATTTGAAAGGATACTATGGCAAAGATATTGCTTTCCTTATTCAAACTGTTTTTTTTTTCATGAATATATGGTTGACCTGAAGAATGAAAGCTGTATCATACACTTGGAAAATTATGAGCTGCATCACCACTTACCGACACTAGGGGTGTGACAATACACTTAGCTCACGAGATGAGACAAAATACAGATACTTGGCTCACTAGAAATAATATTTTAATACTATTTCTAAGAAATTTTCAATGGCAAAATATTTGTCTTTTAATTACAAAAAGTAAAAAATGCAGTTGTATTTTGAAATATTTTAACTAATCTAGGGCTGTAACTAATGATTATTTTCGTAATCAAATAATCTATGGTTATTTTGACAACTGAGTAATCAATCTGTTTTTTTGTTGTCATGAATATATGGTTGACCTGAAGAATGAAAGCTATATCATACACTTGGAAAATTACGAGCTATATCACCGCTTATCGAAACTGGGGGTGTGACAATACACTTAGCTCACGAGATGAGACAAAATACAGATACTTGGTTCACTAGAAATAATATTTTAATACTATTTCTAAGAAATTTTCAATGGCAAAATATTTGTCTTTTAATTACAAAAAGTAAAAAATGCAGTTGTATTTTGAAATATTTTAACTAATCTAGGGCTGTAACTAATGATTATTTTCGTAATCAAATAATCTATGGTTATTTTGACAACTGAGTAATCTGATAATTTTTAGTAACACAAACAGACCTAAGTGAAAACCAGGCTTTAGTATGACTATTTATATATAAACTAACAATGAGGCGATAATAATTGGCTCAAATAAAGTATCAAACCCAAGTAATTACATGGTTTTATTGAACAACACTGTTAAAATACATAATTTAATATGCCTATACATAATATGAACATAACCAACTTAAGTACATTATGTATTATAACAAATACCTGCAGAGGGCGCCAACGGCCTGGTGACGTTTCACTTTACAGCGTGATTAAACGATGTTTAAATCCATTCAATTTTAATATTTGGCCACATGCAAACTCCGAATTTTTTATTTTGAAATCGCGATGTACAATAAATGGCATATTTAGAAATATGATGTATTCTCCTGTGTTGGCAAAGGTTTATAAATGATTTGCATTACAAATCTAGTGAGAAAATGCACAGTTTTCCCAAATGAACGTTAAGCAATTCAAATTCACAGCATATACAGAGGAAGAGTTTAGCCTTTAGTCTTTACCGGTAAGTTACCATTAAGAGATCATGTGTGAACAGGACCTTTTCAAAAATCCCGGTAAATTTGTTCTGGCAACCATATCGTTCTTATGGATATGACGTGATTACTCTGAGCTATTTACAAAGCTCCACTGCTTTTTAATTAGTTTTTCTATGTAAATATTCGCTAGATCTTTGACCATTGCGCCTCGCAGCTTTCGTGTGAACAGGACCTTTTCAAAAATCCCGGTAAATTTGTTCTGGCAACCATATCGTTCTTATGGATATGACGTGATTACTCTGAGCTATTTACAAAGCTCCACTGCTTTTAAATTAGTTTTTCTATGTAAATATGCGCTAGATGGACATAGCAGCTTTTTGTCGCGCTTCTCCATTCATCAGGGCTGCGACTCTGCAGTTGGATACTATTATGCGCGTCTCGTGTTTATAAGAGCAAAAAATTCTGATTGACTAGTAATGTTAGTTTGGTTGAGAGTGAAAGCTGTGCTCCTCTCATACCATTGGTAGGCGAACTCATGGACTCGAAAGTGATATCAACAAGTTTTTTTTAAATGTAGGATTATTTTTTTCCGCAGCCAAACTCTGTACGCTGGAGAACTTTAAGCCCTGAATTTAATTTTTTTATGTCATTAATTATATATCATTTATTTCTAATTTTAGTAAAACAATCCAACATTTAAGATAGCATTAATGGCACAGTTTCCTGAGAATGACCCAGTTTTTGTGCATGCTATATCAGTATAGCTATATTACTAAATCAATCTCCAAATCGTCACCAAGACACATCACTACAAAAAAGAAGATCAGCAATATATTACCCTTCTGACATTGAATACAAGCCCCCGAAGAAGCTGAACTAATCGTCCCACCAGCATCTTTAACCAAACGACAGATAATTGATCTGGCAGCTTCACAGACTCAGCTGTCAAGAGAATCAATCAAACATAGTTTCACTGTCACAGGAAGCTGAGCAGCGAAAACTTTCACCCAACAGGAAACTCTTTAAAGGAGAAGCATGTGATTTTTGCACCACTAGTCCAACAATGAGAATCAGAAGTAAAGAGCTTTTAACAGTTGTAAACAGATGCAAACTCATACTGGTTGAGATGCTCAAGCAAACGCAGACTCAAACTGAGTCACAGCTTTCTTTCCAGACCTTTTAACTGTATAAATGCTTGACACATTCACATGCAGGGATTCCATCAAAGCACACAACATGTGTCAAATGAAGCTGACTGAAACATCAGAGGTTTCTGCTGCCATACGAAAACAGGCCTTGAATCTGTGATATTTATTCAGTGTATGGAGTCACATAGAGTTTATGAAGAGAGAGAGAGAGAAAAAGAGCTTTGAAATCTCAAAACCTTTTAACGTCTCTTTCAGATCATTTATTTTCAATCTGCTTCTTTCTCTATATGTGAGCTCATAAATAAATCCTCTATACAGTGTATAGAAACATTGCTGCATATACTACTCTATTGACATGATCGGTCCGTCAGCTGGGCGATGCGTCCCGACCGATCACTATCACGCTCCCGCAGAAGCCAAACGAAGGAAGAACAGCTTTACAAATAAGAACAAATGTCACGTTAGATGGTATAAGATTTGATTTTCAGTCTCTGAAAGCGTCTGCATGAGGAATAGCCCATAACTCACAGTGATCTTTTGAATATCTTCCCTTGCAATGTTTATTTTGGGTTGTTCTGAACCAGCATTTCCCGGCAGCTCAGAAAACTGAAGGTGGATTCACACTGACAGCCATTAAATCGCTCGAGGTCAGCAAGTCGCTGCTGTTGGTTTCTAGAAGGTGTTTCTACTTGAATGCTGTATTGCCAGTGTTTTTACAGTTTTTGTTTTGAATAATTAATTATTCGCTTTTTGCATTTAACAATACGAACAAATAGTGGAGCTAAACCCGCCAAACCTCTGAGTAAAAGCAAAACACTTCAGACCAGAACTCATATATTTTTGGACAAAACCAAAATAAACAAGCCAATGTTCAGTGTTGTTATTGTTAACTAAAACTATAACGGTTAACTAAAGCTATTTAAAATTGTTTTTATTCATTGAAATAAAGCTGAAGTAAAATAAAATAATTAAATAAATAAACTTAACAAAAATGTCAAGTTGAAATGTTGCTTTGGAAACTGACAGAAATAAAATAAGTTTAAGTATTAAAATTAATTTAAAAAATTTAAGCTAAATATAAATATTATAATTAAGATAAAAGCACATAACAAAATCACTAAAAAAAAACAAATATCAAAAACAAAATATAAAAAAAAAAACATTCAAAATATAAAAAAATATTTTGTATTCTTTTTTTACAAATAAATTTTTTTTTTTTTTTAAATAGTATCTCAATACTAGGGGTGGAATGGTTCAACTTACTCACGGTTCGGTTTGTATCACAGTTTTAGAGTCACGGTTTCGGTATGGTTCGGTATGTGCTATGTTTAGGCAAAAACTATACTGTCAAATAAAAATAAAGAAAATAAGAATAATCTAACTTCAAGCAACGGCACAAATAAATACAATAGGGTAAAGATACAAATAAAATAAACAGTGATTTTCAGTATTTTTTAGGTAGGTTAGTAGGTTTTTAGGTACATTGCATATTTGATATAAATTAAAGATTAATCTTTATTAAAGATAAAAAAGCTATTCAATCAAGAGCAGTGAGTGATTTCTTTGTTGTTGCTGTTCGATTAATATTAAGAATGTGCTGTCACTTTAAGAGAATACACTGATCCAGTGCACTGATACAGTACGTTCAGCCGGCTATGTCTGCTATAGGATACTTACCAAGACGGGCATTTTGACATAATTTTTGTGTGAATTTGTCAATTTAAACACAATATTTCAGAGAGATCTTAATATTTGCACGCGTTCTGAGGCGCGGGTTTGCGTGCTTCGGATGAGCGCACGCACAAATCTTCTCACTGCGCGCGCGAGCTGGCGTCCTCTGGCCCTTAAATGTTTCCATCAACAGAAACATATATTAGCCGAACCCTGTTTGTTTTACATGTTAGTCATAGCAAACCATATTACAGATGTGTTGTCAGATTTAAGTTGAATCGCGGTCCTAGTGCGTGCCGAACCGTGTGTGGAGAACCGTTGACGTCAGTTACTGCTTTATTTAATCAGAAATATAGTCTAAATGTTATTTGTGTAGGCTATTTTACTTTTAATTTAATTAGAAGTAGGCCAACAGCGCCCCTTACAGATTAAAAGTCCTTACCGAACGGGCGTTAGGACCTGTGGGAGGCTGCCGCTGCTGCCGCTGCACGTGCTTGCTGTTTATCATACACCGAACACGTCATTCTGTACGTGCTTTCACAGATCGTGCCGAACCGTGTGTGGAGAACCGTACGGTTCGATTTTTTTCCGCGAACCGTTCCACCCCTACTCAATACTAAAATAACACTGAATAGTGATGAATCTTTATGCCGATTTAGAGATTTATTCCTAAATATTTTAGAGACATAATATTAATAAATACTATCATTGTAAATACTATAATAATAATATTAAAATAATATTGAGTATCACAAGAGCCAAACAATCTACAATCCCAGACTGGGAAAAGAAAAAAGAAAAAAGAAATCGGCGCTTTTAGCCTCGACATATGGTGCGGTTGCACTTTGGGTGTCCCGAGTTTGTATAAGTAACACATTTTTTTAATAGTTTTAGTTTTAGCTAACTATAATAACCCTGCTCTCAACATTGTAGCTGATTTCAGGTTGTATCATCACTTGTGGGGATAATTGCTCATATAATGCAGGTAAAAGCTGACCAAACCACAGCTACACCCTTCATTAGTGACACATTAACTGCTTTTCTCACACTGTTACATCCTGTATCATGTAAAGGCATTTTATTAAGCTCATTTTTATTTAGCACCCACATTATGTATTAATGAAATGCAAATACAAATCTGAACTCCCGCTCAAAAATTATACAGTGAGACTGCATCATAAATTTGATTTAAGAAGGTAATCTCAGAACCCAAATGCTTATGAATTACTAATGATGCCTAATGAAGCTCACAGATTCATTCGTAGTTGAAAATGACCCAAGAGCGCCGCTGAGGTCACAGTCGCTCTCTTTCAGCACTGAGATCTTGAGTAAATCACCACAGGACGGGTTACTCTGGATGACAAAAGCTTCTGCTAAAGAACATGAATCTGAAGGGAGTGGCTCTGTGTCTCTGTAGGTGAAACATTCAGGATCTGAGGATGCTGCATGTTTAGATACACAAGGACTCTACTGCCACCTGGTGACCAACACAAAGCAGATTTCTTTTCCTAGAAATCAAAACAATCCTGCGTTTGCATGTGAAACCATTTAGTGACGGAAAATGTGCTAATTTTAACTACAAACAACTTTAAAAGTATACAATTTTAAAAAAGTAAAAAATCATGTTTTTCCAAACTAGTGTGACTTTTTTCTTCTACTTGGCAGATATTAGTCTGCAATTTCATGGTGCTTCCATACAACAAAAGATTTACAGAAAATATCAACAAAAGAAAGTCAGTCATACAAGTTTAGAGCAATACATTTAAAAAACATAGGTCTAAACATTTTAAAAGACATTCAATCAAAAATAAAAGATATTGCCTTAGAAAAAAATTCAATACAGAAGCACAAAAATACATCTTTATCATACATAAACCCTTTTATCCAACGTCATAAATAAATAAATAATTTTTTTTACTACATTAGGTTAAACTAATTTAAAATGGGAAATATTGCCTAGGCAACTACCTGAAACAAATGTTTTATATCATATATATACACTGTATATATTAGGGATGCACGATATTGGATTTTTGCTGATATCCGATATGCAGACATTTTTCAACTCATTTTGGCCGATACAGATACCGATATATTTCCTTTTGTTTGGAAACAACACCAAGTCTCTCCTGTGCAGAAATCATAAGCAAATCCAAAAGAGTGAATCTAATCATCATTCAGACAAAACTTTGCTTCAAGAATGAGTCACACTGCTGACGTGATCTAATCACTAGCACACATGTGAGTTAATGTATTATCGGCAAGACATATCGGCATCATTTTTCATATCGGGCCGATGCCGATATTTACATTTAAAGCCATTATCAGCCGATTCCGATATCAGTCCGATAATATCGTGCATCCCTAGTATATACACACGCACGCACGCACACAAGCAACATTACAACATAATAACAATAACAACCAGATATTAGTCCGAAATTTCATGGTGCTTAAAAGCAGGGGTGTGAAGTAACGAATTACAAATACTCACGTTACAGTAATTAAGTAGTTTTTATCAGTAATTGTACTTTTTTGAGTAGTTTAAAAATTGTGTACTTTTACTTGACTACATTTTAAGTGATGTATCGGTACTTTTAGTATTTATATATATGCTTGCCTATCTACACGGCCTGAAATTTGGTGTGAGGTATTGCATACAGTGTTAAGCCCCGCAAGTGCCAGGTTCGGAGACGCAAACACAAATTGAGGACCAATCTGCACCTTATTGATGACTCGTGGCGTTATATACTGCATCTGTGCCAGCGCGTGATGTCAAATTCCATTCAGTTGTGGATGCTGCTGTTTCACCGAGACCGCCGCGACTCAGCAAAGAGACATGCATGTGTGTGTGTGTTTTCTTTGGCCGATACAGATACCGATATATTTCCTTTTGTTTGGAAACAACACCAAGTCTCTCCTGTGCAGAAATCATAAGCAAAATATTTTTAATTTTGGTTAGATTTTAACAAGAACTTATTTGTTAGAATTAAATAAACAATTTTTTTGACAGTACATTGAAGCTTTGAAAATAACTATAAATAAACTATATATCAATCGCTGCATTTTTTCCCCCAGAAAGATGCAGTGTTAACCCTAACATTTTATTTTAAGATTTTACATTTTTAGATGGTCTAAAGCAAAAGAGTTGTAAAAATTCTGAAAATCTTTTAGAGCTTATAATTTGTTTAAAAAATAAAACATATTACACATTCATGAATAAATCAGTATATGAAGAGTTCATTTGCAAAAACCGATAAACACCACTTTAAAAAAAATGCCGTGCATTATTCTCCACATATAGCACGATTTGAACCCTAAACACGTTTTGTCAAAAAAGCCGGTTTTGTCCACTTTGAAGGCATCACGAGTTCACATTTTACTGCAGAAGCTGACAAGCGCCCTTGTTGTTTTTGAACAGAAGCCGGCAAGTCCATTTTAGCGAATCAGCGCGCTGTATTCAGGTCAGGTGACAAGGCTACTTTCATTTTGAAAACACGTGCTAGCTGAGAGGAGTTTCGTCAAAGCTGACTAAAAGTGATCGAGGATGGATAATTTCGACGAACTTGATGAACCT
>NW_015551080.1:194344-198655 GCF_001515605.1 Sinocyclocheilus anshuiensis | reverse complement strand
AAAAAAACATACTTTCAATGAACTTTAATTTTGTAAATTACCTGTATTTGTTTAAGTTATTACTTAATCAAAACAACTCAACTGCAGATTGATTGATATTATTTGGTTATCGGTTTTTGCAAATTAACTCCTCATATATAAAAATTAATTTACAGGTGTCATGTTTGTGATTTTTTTTTCATGTAAGCTATAGCTTCTGACCTTTAAATCAAAACATTATTTTATGACATCAATTACTGCTTCATTTAATCAGATGTCTGAATATGGCGCTTATCACATGCTGTGTGGTATCGGCGTTTGGTATCGGGGCATTTTAACGAGTACAAGTACAGAAGATCAGTATCGGGCCCGATACCAATACCAGTATCGGTATCGGTGCATCCCTAGTGAAAATGAAAGATGCAAAACAGAAGCATTTTCACTACTGCTCTCAGATTTCTGTACTGACCGTAACATGAAAAGCTTGTACTATTCTACACACACACACACACACACATGTATAAGATTACTTTCAGCTTGTTTGTTCGTGCATCATATATATGTGGACTAGGGCTGCCCGATAAATCGCATGCGATATTTAATGCGCATCTTGTACCGGCTTTACTGATAAGATGCGCGTTAAATATCGCATGCGATTTATCGTGCAGCCCTATTGTGGACTCAGGAATACTGACACACCAGATTATTGCAGCAGTGACATCTGAGAGCAGAGAAACATCAAATACAGAATTCAATCTGTGCACATCAAACAAAACAAAATAAGCATTAAAACATGGCGTGTGCACAATATCCACACAAGCACCAGGGTCAGTGTGTTTCTGTACATGAAACGATCTGTAGCTCAGTACATCGGCTCTCTAGAGGCTCAACTACTGCTGTGACATGCAGGACTGGACACTTACTGGCCTCTACACCTGCCTCCCTACATCTGAAATCCTGCGACAGAGCAGAACACACACTTTTACACTCACACCTTCAGCCCACCACGTTTGACTGAAACATTCAGTGCTGTTTGCTAGGTCAAGCTGTACTATTACTGTTTAGATTCGAACAAACCCCTAACACCAGTTTACTAAGTGATCAGCCTTTAAAATGGCAATAAAAACAGCATAAATACTGACTTACAATGAAGGAGAGACAGGAGTTATATTTAGACAAGAATAATATAACAGAATAATATAAGAATAAGAATATAAGAATATAACAGAATAATATAAGATTAATAGAACATTTTAGCAACTGCATAGCAACCACCCATAACACACTAGCAACTGCATAACATGCTAAAAACATTCAGAAACCCCTAGCAATCGCATAACAAAGTTTAAAACTAGTGGTCGATCGATATAGTTTTTTTGACAGCCGATGCTGATATCTTGGAAAGCATGGTGGCCGATGGCCGATATAAAGCTGATATAATTGTATTTATTTTAATTAATATTTAAGAAATTTGAAATCATTTGAAAATGGCCGATGCCAATATTAAAAAAATGCTAAAAAAAATATATTGGATATATCGGTCAACCTCTATTTAAAACTATTTAGAACATTTGAGCAAGCGCATAGCAACACCCTAGCAACCACCCATAACACACTAGCAACTGCATAACATGCTAAAAACATTCAGAAACCCCTAGCAACCGCATAACAAAGTTTAAAACTATTTAGAACATTTTAGCAACCGAATAGCAACACCCTAGCAACCACTCATAACACACTAGCAACAGAACAGCATGCTAAAAACATTCAGATCTCCCTACCCACTTACATTTACTTCCATAAAATGTAAAAATCTAGTTTCCTTACAAAGTGCTTTTATGGACTTCTGGCTTTGAGCACAAACCACTAGGGGTGTGACAAAATATTGATCGTGCAATATATCGTTGTCCTTCTCCATACGATACGAGAATTGATAGGCTGGCGCCAAATATCAATATTTTAATTCATAAAATAAGGCGCTCAAAATAGATTTCCCTGCTCCCAGCGTCACTACTACATGGCTCCTCGAGGTGGCGCTCAACACATGAATGAGGGAAACGTGAACATAAGTTAACTAGCCAAAGAAAAAGAGGTTTTTAATGGGATGGCGGACAGCAGTGTGAGTAAAATAACAGATGCCCCAGCCACGTTTAAGTCCAAAGTCTGGACCCACCTCGGCTTTTATACCATTGATGGGACAAATAAAATCAAGAAAGAGTATGCAATATGCAAGAACTGCATTATTTGCATGTGCTTTAAAGCCTTGCCGGTTAAACTTTTCATTCACATGCTGTTCTGACATGCGTTTCGTGAAATTTAAAACAGTTGAGAGAAAAAAACGGATGCGTGCAGCTCTTAAAGCGACAGCAGACTAAACACGCTGCCTCATTAAAGGGATAGTTCACTCAAAAATTTACTCACTCTCATGTTGTCCCAAACCCATATTAATTTCTTTCTTGTGCTGAACGCAAAATAAGATATTTTGGGTAACCAAACAGTTGCAGGTCCCCATTAACTTTGATAGAAGGAAAAAAAATACTATGGAAGTCACTGGGGACCAGCAACTGTTTGGTTACCCACATTCTTCAAAATAACTTTTATGTTCAACAGAAGAAAGAAACTCATTCAGGTTGGCAGTTTTCTAAAATGTATGTCTAAAATCACATCAAAGCTGATGCATGATCACTCAGAAGTGCTCTAAACCTAATGTCAGGGACTGGATTTGGTTCTGTAGATAAAGCAAGACATTTATCACCATAAGCATTTGTGGAACCGCACTAAAGCGTCAAGAGTTTTGCTGAAGGGCTCAGCGCTGAAATATCAGCATTCTGATGTCAGGAATTCTCTGGTTGCTTCAGGTCACTAAACCCTTCTAGAAATCCAGCTCAAGATGGTAGCTGATCCACCAGCCAAAAACCAACCTGGTTTATTGCTGGTTCAGGACCAGCTAACACGTTCCAAACCACTGCTACTAGTTTGAACTGGATTTGTAGCCTGCAACTTGTTTTAGAAAGCCAGATTCTAAAGCATTAATCAGCCTGAGCACATACAGAAAACCACGACCCTGCTTTAGTGAATACAAATGTAGTTTCTAGCAGATTATCACAGTCATCTGTCACTAAGCAGCATACAGCCGTGATTAACAGTGTTCAAACCATGGTAAAAGAACGACATCAATCAGACTGAGCATCTGCTACACTAACCCTGCTGAACAGACCAGATTAGACCAGAATGAATTTCAATCCTGGTTTGGTGCTGAATTAATCTGGGTCACCATAGATGTTGCACTGGTTAGGGGAATGTTTCAGGTTCTATAATAAACTCTACTCACAGCATTTATGGCATAATATTTATTGTCACAGAAATAACCTGAAGAATAGAAATGACTCAATTAAAAATGTAAAAGTTACAGTAAGCACACTCAGGTAAACAGGGTCCCACACCTAGAGGATTTAAAAGCAGATACAGTGGGTACGGAAAGTATTCAGACCCCCTTAAATTTTTCACTCTGTTATATTGCAGCCATTTGCTAAAATCATTTAAGTTAATTTTTTTTCCTCATTAATGTACACACAGCACCCCATATTGACAGAAAAACACAGAATTGTTGACATTTTTGCAGATTTATTAAAAAAGAAAAACTGAAATATCACATGGTCCTAAGTATTCAGACCCTTTGCTGTGACACTCATATATTTAACTCAGGTGCTGTCCATTTCTTCTGATCATCCTATGGGGTGCTGTGTGTACATTAATGAGGAAAAAAAATCAACTTAAATGATTTTAGCAAATGGCTGCAATATAACAAAGAGTGAAAAATTTAAGGGGGTCTGAATACTTTCCGTACCCACTGTATGTGTATAGTTTTACTAATGTTTGAGGTATGAAGTTGTCTAAATCATCTTTTAAGCAGATTAACCTCTAGTTCACTTTAAATATTTAAAGCCTACATTTTAACGTTTAAAATTTATTTTGTAAGTTATATATTAGCTGTTGCTCAACAGTTATTTTTATATACTGTACATACATACATAATTTCTGTTTTCATTTTATGCAAATTTTATTTAGATTTTATTTTTAATGTAAACAGTCAGATTTTTTGGATATCTTTGCATATATCACATGATAGTTGCCAGCTTTACACGGTCATGAAAGGAGTCATATTGGATAATGCACAGACTGATGATTTTACCACAGTATTCTCATACTGTTGCATATTTACAGTCAAAATTCAGTTTACAGTCAAAATGTTGTATTTTAAAGGGGTCCTATTATGCTTTTTCACTTTTTCAACTTTAGTTAGTCTGTAATGTTGCTGTTTGAGCATAAAAA
>NW_015551080.1:193289-193618 GCF_001515605.1 Sinocyclocheilus anshuiensis | reverse complement strand
AATCACAGCACATTTCGTATTTCAGAAGGCGGGCCTTCATTTGATTCAGGAACTATTCGAGCCGTACATGCCAGACTGAGGAGAGAGGTGATGTAATAATATATATTATGTGAAAAATAATGTGTTTTTCGAACAACCTAGTATGAGAGCATGTTCTAGTACACCCCCAAAACAAAATCAAGACTTTGTAAAAGAGCATAATAGGATCCCTTCAAGATTTATTTATTGCACCATGTGTTTTCATTATAAGGATCACAAATGCAACTGCAACAGTTTTTTATTGCAGCTCGCGATTATGGTAAGGGGCGTTACATTTCCGACGCGTGCTT
>NW_015551080.1:175405-193210 GCF_001515605.1 Sinocyclocheilus anshuiensis | reverse complement strand
TATATATATATGTTTTATATATATGTTTCGTTTTTGTTTTTTTCTGTTTTTAGGTGCTTTATTAGCATGACAAATATTTGTACATTCATATTGCCAAAGCATTACGCAAACAATCAAAATAGTAGTGTAAAACAACATTAAGAAAGAAGACCAAAAAAAAGCAGTAATTGTTAACAGTAAATCTCTCTCTCTCTCTCTATACATATATACTGTATATATATCATTAACTTTATGGCAGAGTATGATATCATGTTATTGCGAACATAGTTGGTCATGTGGGTATTGTATGCATGCAGAAAATCTGCTTACTGTGCACAGTAAGCATGCAGCAAAACAGCAAGAGATGTTAATGTGCTTCTCCAAACAAAACTGTTAAGAAAAATAGAAAACAAGTGACAAAGTATCTTAAGCAACAATGCATTGAACTGATTTGATCTTCCACCTTAATCACTAAATCTCTCCTGCAGGTCTCAGTTCAAATAGTAAAACATCTACTCGATCCGTCACTGCAGTGTGTGTGTGTAAGTGAGTTTCAGGTCATTTAGTGAGTGTGTGCATCGCTGCAGGCCAGTGTTTCCGGCATGTTCTCTAGGGATGTGCCGTCTTTTTAGTTTTAAGGATGAACTGACAGCAGCAGAATCTCCACCTGCCCTTTCTCCACTCCATTTCCTCTCTGTCCATCATCCTCCTTTAATGACCCCTGATGTCAGGTCTGCTATACTGTATCTAATACCTGTCACATGACATTTTTACCCATGAGTCCCCTTAAAACTCTTTACAACAGCTTCAAGACTCAGCGGCACAAATGAATCCCATCCTATGAGGTTTAGATGCTATTATTCATCCACTGGCTTATGAGCTCAAACTACGAGACTGAAATCTGAATGATCATTAGGACATAATGCTAATCAAATGCACAAGACATCAAATTATTACTATTATTATTCTGTGAGGAACCAGCAATCACCAGGAGTAACAAAAATGATGCCTAATGAATTTAACTGAACTCAAGGGCAGTAAAGTTAACGTTTCTGGAGCTAATTCAATAACTGTGATTGCATTTAGCTAATGCACACAGAAAGTTCCTCCATACGGCCATCATAATGCCGAATTATGAGCTGGAAGTCGAGAAAAAACAGGTGTTGTGATGTGTTTGCCAGCTCACTTCAGATATATGACAAGTTAGTGTGATATTAAGTTCATTAAATGTCCCTCACGATATACATGAAGCACGGATGCCTTATGAAACACATTCGCTCTGTATGCTTTAGAAATATTTATCTAGGATGAGTTTTACACCATGCATATAGACTATATAATAATCCCAGAATGCCGTGATTCCATTTTCCAGTGCAAACTGGTTCTCCTTTTCGATACCAGTGAAAATATCCCTGTTGAAGGTGATTATTTATGAGAGTGTGAGTTTTTAGAGAAAACACAGGTTGTTATGCTTCAGAAGCAACTCTAAACAGGTGGAACTAATGCTAAAGGACTGCACTGATTCCTGGGAGAGACAAAATCCACACGCCACACGGGACACTGTGTCTCATTAAGTACATTAAGTACAAAAATTACATACTTTACTTTTATTTGCACTGAGAAACAAGTCACACTTTAACTGTTTAAAACTCTAACCCCCGGTTTCACAGACAAGGCTAAAGCCTAGAACTGTTTCAACTGAAAGAAACTCGCACTGGTTGACCTTAAAATATGTTAGTGACCTTGTTTTGTCTCAAGATGCACACCAGTAATGTTTTTTTTTCTAAGGCATGTTTATAAAAATTACTTAAAGTCCCCCTGTGGTGAAAATCAAGTTTTTTATGTTGTTTATTTGTCTATGTGGTGTTTTTAATATGCTTTTAGACAAACCATGTGCCAATCTATTTATCAACACCATTGCGGAGTATTTACTCCTTAAAACTGTAGTTTCCCAAAGGCAGTCACAGAAACGCGGTTTGAAACAGCCTTTGTTTTGCTACGTCACAAAACTCAATAACCAATCGCGTCAAGGGATCCTATCCTTAGCATATCATTAACTGTGCTGAGAAGGCAGCCAGGTTAATCCGGTAACAGTTATATTTTTTCTGTAGATGTTTCGCCAACTGTTAATATTTCCCCCTATTTTCACGATGTCATGTGCTGTTAGCGCTTATTTATTTGTATTTAGAACCGCTAACTTGAATAATAACCCGCGGCAGCAGTGTAAAAGTAGCCCGGAGTCAGACGCACCTCTCCCGCATTGACATCCGCACGTCACACGCGTATGATCGCGGGCGCGATTTGGAATCACAAACTTGGCTGCATTTGAGTCTTCAAGGCATTTTGAGGACACAACATCGTCAATTAAGTAAATTTAACGAATGTTACAGTATCCACTGTAGTTGTCACTGTAGTAAAAACAGTTTTATCAGTCATTATCCGTGTACGAACCAGCGCAAACATATAATGTTACCTTACGAAGTTAGCCATCAGTCTCCTTGCTTACGTTGAGCATACCAGCTTATTTCTGGTTCAAACACATATGGCTTAATTAAACCAATATTTTGTCTTGCCATTGCCATTGCATCGCGTTTACTACAGTTCAGTCAGTGGATCAGGAGGCGCTGGCTCATGGCTGGCTGGCTGGTGTGTGACTGAGTGGAGGCGGGGCTAATTTGCATATTCATAAATCCACGTATAGTAAATGAGGCAAGGGTGTAGAGTTGCATTCAAGCTATTTTAAGACATGCGAAAATTATTTTCACAAGAAAAAAACATTTAAATATGTCATTTTGATGATCAAAGATGAGTTTTAAAGGATACAATTTTTGACTACAGGGGGACTTTAAATGTCCTAATTGAACTATGGCCTAATCCATAAAATATAAAATTGATTGCGAAAGTGAACGCAATGCACTACTGGCGCCCTGTCTGAAGCAGCTTTCTGTGCACGCATGTGTTGGATTTAGAGTATACATATATTTGGTATTTAGTATATAGACTATATATAATATCTAAAATATAAATATATTTTATATATAATATTAAGATATCATATATTAATATGTTATATAAAATATATTCATTTTGTTTTCTATATATTTAGAGTTTTAAATGTGTTATCTGTTTCTCTGTTCACATTAAACGACTTGACTTTTCCTCTTATTAGCTGAAGCATATTCGTTTTGGATGGGTAGAAATTCTAATCAAGTTTACACAATTTTTTTCACAATTGTTCCAGAGTTTTGTTTTGGTTTTTTATAGCAATTTGTGAACCAAGACTACCCTATCATTTTTTGAATTTCCACACCAGTCAAAGGTTTGGCTACACTAGAATAAGAATAATATATCATCAGGGCTTGATTTAAGATAAAAACACATAAGATGCAGGGGATGAAGAGCATGAGTGAGTCTGAAATGTTTCCCCAACTTCACCACTGTGCTTTTGAGCAAGACAATGAATCACAGAATTTCTCCTTTTTTTGTGATGAAAAGCTTCTGCTAAATAACAGCTAATAAGTAAACTCTTCAGGCAGCTCGGGTCTCTTTTATGCCGAATATCAGATTTGGATTTCAACGATGATGAATGGGCCAGAATGAGAGGTTCTGGAATAACAAATGTGAGAGGCTAATAATGCTCGTTTTTGCTCTTCTGTAAGCCAAATTCAATAAAACATGCTACAGCGGGTGGAAGAAAAAATAACAGAGCCAAGAAACTGTCCAGAAACTGAGACCCAACAAGGGAGGCCCGCTCCAACTAGATCTGCATTTCCCAAAGGAAATAAAAGTGCTTTCCAAAGCATTAAAAGGTAGTGTTGAAGTTTTAAATAAGTTCAGGTTTCAGTCTTTGAGTTTCTAGGTTAAATGAGCCACTTTAGTTATAAGATTCTTGTTTCCTGTCAACTGCATTCAAAACCCAATATACTTTTGTCAGTTGTGAAAAGCCTGGAAGTCGTCCAGGTTTTATATGAAGGTGAGTAAATATTTCTGGGTGAACTGTTCCTTTAAAAAGCAACATTATGGAAATTTTCTTCCATTGGTTTGTCATTCTACGCTGAAAGAGAGAGATCAGTAAACCACAACAGCGCCAGAAGGGACGTAACGCTGGAGGAAAATGTCAGCAGATCTTTAAAAACCTAAAAACCGGCGGCATCCCTGAAGGTCAAACAGAGTAAATCTGCACACGGCAACCAGACGCATCCGAGGATACTGGAATTGACATTTTAACAGAGGAAATTTTGTCCCCTGAAACTCAGAGCTTAGAGACTGTGATTGGATGAAGGAATTGAATGTGAGCTGTTGATGTAGAAGAGAAAAACACAATCTCACAGTCTGGACAAGAACCTAATGCCCATCTCACACATGTATATATGAATAGAGGCTGCTGGGAAACATGCGACGACTCAAGACATCCAGAAATTTAAGATGCAAGCTTTTTCTGTTACCATTATCCAATTATCAGTCATGCAATTAACAACACACATTTAATAATGGTGCTTGAAAACATCTCAGACTTACACTGAAGCACCACTCATATTTTTGTAACGTTGGTGTCACAGTGAAACACTGACTGTGTGTTATCAGCTGAAGGTGCAGCCAGGCAGCTGTCATTGATTTGTCAAGCAGATTCCTAGCAGACGTTTCACAATGTTCCCTCTATCCGTCTCAGCAGGGTCATTTAATCCCGAACACTCGATACAGGCTACAAACGCAATCACACGCTGCTGTACACACTAGGGGTTGAACGACTTCTGATTTTTTAAAGTCGACTTTGATTGGCTGGAATTATGGCATATTGTAACGTTGGGTTGTGTTGAGCAAGCGAGCCGTTGGTATTTAGAGAGCACTGAGGGCGGGCATCAAGAGAACAAGCTAGTGAAACACTGCACGCGCAAAAGAGAAGGTCTGCACAAATCCAAAAACTTATTTTAAATGCAAAATTGATTTTCGTGCGCTCTAAATACTTTCTTCTTTGCGAGACAAACATTTTCTCCACAAAACTCAGTTCGCGCACGTGCAAAACGTGAAAGTCCTTCAAGGATTTCTTATCCTGTTGCGCCCTCTACAGGACCAGCGACTAGTCGACGTCAAGCTTAAAGCGTCATGGCAGAGCATTGAAGTCGACTAGTCGATTAGTCGATTAGTCTGTGCAACCTCTAGTACACACAGAGTGTAAGGTATTAGCAGTATTAGATGGTTTGTTAATTGAACAGATTACACTTTCAATAAAATATTTGTAAAAGAAGTTTTTATGCATGTTTGAGCCGAATTTTCATTGCATTTACAACGTTTTGAACTGCAGGTCACCACTGTGCGGCATTTCGAAAAAGTGAATCATTGTGCAAAGCAATTGGTTCAACTGAGCAGTGTTAATTTTGACAGCAAATTTTGATTTAGTTTTAGTCATAGTTTCTATAAATAAATTTAGATTAATCTTTAGGGCTACTAAAGTTGTTCAGTCAAGAGCAGTGCGTGATTTTCTGTCTTTCTGTTGTTGCTTGATTAACATCAATGACGCGGACAATAGCAACTAAATTAGGCTGCTGTCCCTTTAAAACCGAATGCACAGCTGCAATGGATGCAATGTACTGATACATGTTCTCTCTTGCATCGTCAGATTTATCCGTATGTCTGCTCTTCTCTTACTCCCACATATTGACATTTTTGAAAGTTTTATGTGACGTGCAGCAAGTGTATGTTAGCTTATGTCCTGCCAGTTCATATGTACACATCTAACCTCCGAACCACACAGCTGATTCGTTCTGAATGAATCTCTTCCCAAATCGTCCCTCCCTAACATTTTCGTCTCATTTTTATTCATTGACGAAAATGTCAATAGATTTACGTCATAGTTTTTGTCATTCAAAAAGAGTTTTAGTTCGTTATCATCTCGTTGTCGTCGGTGAAAAAATGTCTGCATTTTTGCAAAATTAACACTGCCACTGAGTCTAAGTTTCAAAAAGCTTTGTTTCTTCCATCACTATCCTAAAGTCAACATGAAACAACTTTTGCAACCCATAATGCGACATATTTTTGTGAAACAGCTTATGCATTTTATATGACTTATGACCACTGATTGTTGTTTAGAGCAAATCATACACATCATCCAAAGACATTTAAATAAACAAAATAACCCCTCAAAAAAACATGCTGGATAAAAGTTAAATGTGTTTTTTGAGTCGCTGTGGATCCGGGTTTTGTTATATTCTAAGTGTGTGAAGGCAGCGGCGTGAACCTGCTGACTTTAAGATCAGATCAGTGCTCGATGTTCATGTTCTCTACCTCTGATATGAAGAAACTGGAATCCCAGATCACATTTTCAGACAGCGCAATCATCCGTCACTCCAGAGATAATCTGTGCTCACTATTGCTTCTGTCCTCACCCCAGTCCAGCATGAACAGGCCGCATGTGCTGTTTGACCAAAGACATAATAATAATAATAATCAGCTTACACATATCTACAGTTATTCATTATGCAGATGCTTTTGTCTAAAATGACAAAACATAAACACATATGGAGCCCACAAGTAGTGCAGCAATACTATATTTCAAGAGCAGGCAAGAATAAAACAAAATTAAGAGTTTTTAATTAAATGCTAAATTAAATCATTTCTTTGCAGTTAAAATATGTCCCACTGTTGTTTTCATTTTTCTTTGATGCAAATTAATGCATCTTGCAAGGTTTTTGTTAATTGTTATTCATTTCCATTGTGTGTTGATTTTGCATAATCATTCCCAATTATGGTGTTTCTGTCCATGCAATAACATTAATAGAAAGATGCTCTCCATCAGTGACTGCCACACCCACACAACAAAACGGCTCAATGGCATCATCTACTGGCTACTCTAAACATTCACAACTCAACAGTATTCATTAGTGGTGATTCAAAGGAAAACATCACTATTGCTTATGCTTAAGGTTAATCATTTGAACAAACCTCTAAATGTAAGTACTACAATTCAACATCAAACTCGTACAGACATGAATGATTATTAATGTTACTTAACATCATATTTAAAGGGACAGTGCGACCAGTAATAAAATTTGCTGATAATGTCCTCACCCTCAGGACTTCCAAGCTGTAGATGAGTTTGTTTCTTCGTCAGATTTGGAGAAATGTAGCATTGCATCACTTGCTCTGCAGTGAATGGGTGCCGTCAGAATGAGAGTCCAAACAGCTGATAAAAACATCACAATAATCCACAAGTAATCCACACCACTCCAGTCCAGCAGTTAATGTCTGGAGAAGTGAAAAGCTGTGAAAGAAACAAATCCATCAAGACGTTTTTAACTGTAACACATTGTTTCCTTAATAACGCTTCCTCCAGTGAAAAAGCAGTCTGGTTTTTGAAATCTGCACAGATCAAGCACCGTTTACAAGCCAAAACAGCTCTAAACAAATATATGGCTGGATTTTGATGTGAGAGAACAACAGGGGATGGACTTTTTCACTGGAGGAAGCATTATTATGGACTCATGTTTTAACTGGAAGCAGTGGTTTAAAGTTAAAACGTCTTAAATGACGGAATTGTTTCTTACAAACATGCAGCTTTTCGCTTCACAAGAAGTTACATGATGGACTGGAGTTGTGTGGATTGCTTATGGATTTAAATTTTTATGTGAACTATTCCTTTCAGATTTGCACCCATGGATGATACAGCTTGCTAAAAAAAAATCCAGAACACCTTCAGAAAATATGAAAATCTAGTTTTGTAAAATGCAACTAATCACAAGATGTAGCATTTCCAGACTGATCTGAAATCAGTTTTATGGTTTATTTGAAGCAGATTTGGCACTGATCAGGGGCCTAAAATTTGGATTATGTCATGATGTCATTCCAGCGGATGGGCTGCTCCCATTTATCTATCACAGGCCATTACTCACTCATGATTGATTATTGGGGTTGATCTTCTATGAGCAAGAGAATCCCGTCTAGAACGCTTTCCGTTATGACTCCTGATGCCTTTAACCTGACAATGACAAATGATCCCTGTGGCACGGTTACAGGACCAAACTACTGCAGAATGTCATGATTCGTTCGGCTTGAACAGTGTAGAGGAAAAGCAGCAGCATCATTTATCATATTCACCAGCAGAACACTTTAGAAACTCAAACACAAGAGCTTAAATTAAATTGGTTCTCTCTTTCTCTTAGAAATGATAAATCAACATTCCTATGAAATATGAGATATTCTTATGAAAATGTTGCCAAGTTATTACTAATTTTTTTCCATTATGGTTTGCCCCAAGAACACATTAATATGCAAATTAGATGCAATGTATAGATACATTGTATAGAATGGGAATACCAGTTTATGGATATTTTACGCACATATTCCATAAAGTAAAATAGTATATCAAATCATTCTGTTTTATCTTTCATAACAAAGAATCATCTTTGTACAAAGCTTGTTTAAAAATGGCCTGAAATTTAAAAACTGAACTTTTTTTTTTTTATGCCTTTTCATGTCTGTTTTTTTTTTTTTTTTTTTTTTTTTTTTTTTGAATAGCTATGAAAATATGAATAAAATATGTTTTTTCTCCATTTGTTTCTTATGCTCCAACCAATTGAATGACATAAAAAACCAACACAATTCACAAAACTTTTTTATGGTTCTCAGGAGGATATAACGTTAAATAAATAAAAAAAAATCGCCTCATTTAGGCTACTTACCTGTTAAATACGAGTGACTGACGGCGGTGTACTGCACAAATGTCTTACAGTTCAAAACTGTAGTTTATTATAGTTTCATGTCTTTACCATTTCTTCATAAGTATAGCGATGTGTGAATTAATCGGTCCAATCAACTCAATTAAATAAACGAAAGCATTAGCTCTGCCGTCACGTGCCACTTTAACATTCAAACATAAATAATATAAATAACGAATTAACCGTAACTGCGGTCTGCTGATGAGCTGCTCAGTCGAGATGAGTGGAAATAACTCAAGTGGTCCGGGAAAAACACGATTTTCGAGCCTTAAAGATGTCCTAAGCGTAAAACGGCCAATGAACACTGAAGGGAACAACAATGAAGAGAAAAAGGAAGTTCAAACTTACCGATGGGTGGTTCATCCCCGGAGTCGCGGCAGGTAACTTAACTAGTCTCCCTCAAGTAAACTAGTATCGTGTCATTGTTCATTACACTTCTTAATCAAACTCAATCAATTTCAGATTATTTAGCATATGCTAATTAGAAGTGTGATCGTTTGTGGGTTTTCGAAATAAAAAAAAAATTATTGGAATGTAAATCATGTAAAATGTTAGGATAGAATGAAAAAATGATATACACTTGCTATTGAAATTACTTTTATAATGTAACTTATATAAATGCAAATGATGCTGTAAATAAATGTTTATAATGTATATAAATGCTGACCAAATGTTGCAATTGCTACTAATTATATTTTTATACATGGTAGGCTACTAAATGATCACCATATGAATAACTTATATCATATTATTTGCATGGTATGGCATTATTACTAAATAAATAAATAACAAAAAATGATGCCCTCTATTTTTATTTCTAGGTTATTAACACTGAACATGCATGACATGAAAAAAACAGCATATGCTGGTTAGGTATGTTTTGACGCTGGGATGCTGGTTTATGCTGGTCCTTTGCTGGTTTATGCTGGTCCTTTGCTGGTTTAAACTGGTCCTTTGTTGGTTTAAACTGGTCCTTTGCTGGTTTATGCTGGTCCTTTGCTGGTTTAAACTGGTCCTTTGTTGGTTTAAACTGGTCCTTTGCTGGTTTATGCTGGTCCTTTGCTGGTTTAAACTGGTCCTTTGTTGGTTTAAACTGGTCCTTTGCTGGTTTATGCTGGTCCTTTGCTGGTTTAAACTGGTCCTTTGTTGGTTTAAACTGGTCCTTTGCTGGTTTATGCTGCTGGTCCTTTTGCTGGTTTATGCTGGTCCTTTGCCAGCACATGACCAGCATAAACCAGCAAAAGGACCAGCATAAACCAGCAAAGGACCAGTTTAAACCAGCATCCCAGCATCAAAACATACCTAACCAGCATATGCTGTTTTTTTCAACAGGGTAATGCTACACTGAACAAATATTTTTATAATATCGTATTAAAGTTATCATTTAAATACATTTGACATTTATATGTTTAATAAACGTTATTCAATTGGAATGTAAATAATGTAAAATGTTAAGATTGAATGAAAAATGTTACACTTGCAAATGAAATTACATTTATAATGTATATAGATGCTGTTTTAAATGTTTATAAATGCTGACCAAATGTTGCAATTGCTCCTAATGATACTTTTATATTTGGTAGGCTACTAAATGATCACCATATTCATATACTAAGTTATTTGCATGGTATGGCATTATCACTAAATAAATAACGAAGTAAATAAATACCATGTTGAGCATGCATGTCACTGTTTCATTAATGCCATCACATTGATCCTTAAACATGTGTTTGCTTTTTTCTGTCTTACAGGCATTACTATCTTATGTTTATGGTGATCTTAACATTCGTGAACCTTATAACAATTCCTCTAGACATGGCATTTTCTGAGGATATGCAAGATAGTGGCCATACATACTGGGTGACCTTCAATGTATTCTCAGACACCATGTTTTGCCTTGATGTTGCCATAAATTTTCAAATGGGTATTTTCAGTGACGACGGTCAGGTAGGAATGTGTCCTCATTGCCTCTATATTATTGTTGACTATTAAAATTAATACACTGCAGACCTGTTTCTGTCTAGGCCATCCTGGATCCAAAAATAATAAGAAAGGAGTATTTCAGAAGTTGGTTTGGTCCGGATGTGGTGGCTGCCTTTCCGGTTGACATTATCATTGTTATTGTGGTAATTTTATTCATTAAGTTAATGTCGCTCACACTGACTTAATTAACTTCTCACAGTACAACCTCCAATGAAAGCACGTCTAATTTACCACAGGAGCACTTTTATCACGCTGACACTGATGTACTGATGGCTTCGAAGCTGGTGCGGATACTCATGTTCGCGAGGATTTTCAGTATGATCCGTTTACTCCGTGTGCCGAAGCTTCTGAGATTCTGCTTTGAATTGGAAAGTGTAAGTTGCAGTATCACATACGTGTATGCAGGAAATTATCAATGGCAGTACTGTGTTTTTCACAATGGATAGCCAGAAAACAGCTTCCCTGCCACAGTCGCCTTTGCTTACTGGGGCGAAAAAAGAATGAAATAAAATAAATTAAGATTTTTTTTTTAAATGCTAAATTATGACATGGAATTTAAGATATTATTAGAGTGATGAATAATGCAAAGTGCTATATAAATCAACTGAATAAAAATAGGTTCGAATAAAGAACAAGAACAGCCTAAAATTGTTTATTTTGATTTATTAGGTGAAAGGATTCTTGACCACTCTAACTGACAATCTCATAGTTCCATACAGTAGATATTGTGGTATTGTCTCGCATTTGTCCAATAAACCAACAAGCGACAGGTTGTATTTTGTACACCCTTACAGTTCTAATGAGACTTTAAGTTCTGACATTGTCTATGTTATCGGTCATTCTAGGTCTCTGACATACAGCTTGAAGAAGTCAAGAGGTTTTTCAGGGTGTTTTTCGTGTTCCTGTTGAAGATCCTCATTTGGCACTGGAACACATGTGTTCAGTACTTCATATCTCTGCTGGACGAGTTTCCCCAAGACTGCTGGGTCATGCAAGAGAATATCAAGGTATGTCTCGATTTGTATTGTGCGTATGCAGGCATTTATTGATGTGATGCTTAACATTTGTTATGTTTTGCAGAATGCCTCAATTGGGGAAAAATACTCCTATTCTTCCTTCAGAGCTTTCTCTCAGTTGGCCTGGATTTCAACTAATTCAATTCAATCGCCAACACGTATATCACACAACATTCTTTCAACATTGAGCAATTTTGAGAAAAGATCATTTAATTTTTGGTGCAGAAAAAGAACTCCTGAAAACACTTTAATTGTGGCATTAGGGATTAGGGATGAAAATAGCAACAAATGCACTGGTACCTTTGCGGAATCAGGTTTTGCATGAGCGTTTAAATGGAGTTCAAGTGATTCCCTTTTGTTTTTTAGGCATGGCGGAACGGTGGACGGCTGTTGTTAGCATGGTGGTTGGATATTTAATGTGTTTCGCTCTTATTGCCTGCTTGTTCACAACTGTGGGGAGCATGTCTGCGACTGGCAATGAATACAAGAAAAAGGTGCTCTTAAGTGATTTTGTAAGAGTTTAAAACTAAAGCTGATATTTATTCAACAAAATAAATACATGAATTAAAAGCATGACATATGAATATTACAGATCAGCCAGCTACAATCCTCCAAAATGTTCAAAAAGCTGCCCAGGGCGTTGCGCCAACGCACCACTGCCCAGTACAAGTGGCAGTATGATAAGAAGAACATCCTTGACCTGGTGTCAAAACGGCTGAGAAAGGTTTCTAATTCATTCATATGTGCATAGAAATAAGCAACGGTCTGTACCTCAGGGTCACGCTCACTGGTTTACTCAACAAACAAAATAATCTGTTTTTATATAGAAATCATTTTAATAGTGTTCTGTTTTCTCTTTCAAAGGATGTTATGGCAGATATGTGTCCCAACCTGCTGAGCAAAGGCTCCATGTTCATAAAGCATGATAGAGAATTCACCGAAGCCATCTTGGTGAAGTTGGAGTACGAGTTATTCAACACAGGAGACATCATCATTCATCAGAACGCTCGAGCTGACCACATGTTCTTCATCGAGCATGGACAGGTGCTCGTGAAGAACGAATCCTTTCAAATGGAGCTGCACGATGGAGAACATTTTGGAGGTGATGCATGAGAAACCTGCTGGAGTATGATTCAGTGAGAAGTCAAGGCGGGTCCACATTTCAGTTCTGGCCTTGAAAGAGAACGTAAAGTGACCATTTGATGTGCCATTTAGCCATGGTTTTATCTGAGAGATATTAGAACAACATTAGACTGGTGCGTGAAAAGAAGTGACCATTTGATGTGCCATTTAGCCATGGTTTTATCTGAGAGATATTAGAACATTAGACTGGTGCGTGAAAAGCCCAAAATAATTCATATAATGGTGATGATAATCAGAAATTCAGTAATTCCAATCAAAACCGTTCTTCTTTCTTTCTTTCAAACCTGACAAATTTCAGCAAATCTAAGCTGCGTCCCAAAAAGAACAAGTAATTATTTTGTGACCATTAAAAAGTACATTCGATATAGTAGTGCGTGTTATTATGAACGAAGACTGGACATGTTGTAAAGTGTCCATCGGATGCGCTTGTCAGTTGCTCTCTGGAAGTAGCAGGTCATTCGGGTGCATTTCGCCTCTACTATCATTTCAGACATACTACTCTTTTCACCTACTGTATAGAAGGGAAGTAGGTATATTCGGACCCAGGGCCAGTGATTAGTTCAAAGATGATCTTATTTATTATTGAGAGATATCGAGGTCCACGGCTCTACCAAATGTGACCCTGGAGCACAAAAGCAGTCTTAAGTCGCTGGGGTATATTTGTAGCAATAGCCAAAAATACATTGTATGGGTCAAAATTATCAAATTTTCCTTTATGCCAAAAATCATTAGGATATTACCGGTAAGAAAAGATCATGTTCCTTGAAGATATTTTGTAAATTTCCTAATCATTAGGATATTAAGTAAAGATCATGTTCCATGAAGATATTTCATAAATTTCCTACCGTAAATATATCAAAACTTAATTTTTGATTGGTAATATGCATTGCTAAGAACTTCATTTGGACAACTTTAAATATGATTTTCTCAATATTTAGATTTTTTTGCACCCTCAGATTCCAGATTTTCTAATAGTTGTATCTCAGCCAAATATTGTCCTATCCTAACAAACCATACATCAATGAAAAACTTGTTTATTCAGCTTCAGCGAAAAACTGACCCTTATGACTGGTTTTGTGGTTCAGGGTCACAAAAGGTTCTCAGTGAGATGATCTCTGCTGCAAAACTCCCACGTGTTTCAAACGGGAGTAACCAGCCTCATAATCACCATTTTAAGACATTGTGTGTTTCTGCAGAGATCAGCTTCCTGTTCGGCGGAAGGCAGTTGGCCACAGTTTCTGCTCTGACCGCCTGCAGCCTTTTCTCCCTGTCGTTACAACAGTTTCAGGAGATTGAGGAAGAGTTTCCACATGTTGCGAACGAACTGAGGGCAGCAGCTCAACAGCTTAAAAATTATCTTGAAGGTAAGTCCGACATTATGAGTTGCTTTCATACAGAGGACAGAATCAACATGAAATGCTGCTCACAATTTTACTTCTGCAATGTTACATATTTCCAAGAGAAACTGAATTTTAATAATACTAATGGGTTTAATCATTTACTAATGAGGACTAGAAAGAAAGACTAATGATTAAGTAAATACGGTACATTTTGATTGCATAATGATTTTAAGACTTCGGTTTATTAAAGGTGTTGAGCTGGAACTTCAAGTTACATCAACATCGACCAGTGTGTGAGACGACAGACCAGGATCTAGTTTTGTAGTCAAATAGTCATCTATTGAATAAGATTAAAAAAATTATTAAATACAATTTTAACTGGGTTTTTATATTTTTACGTATAGTTTCAATGCTTAAGGTGATGTAATTATATGATTTTAATTATATCATATTTATTTGAATGATTATTAATATACTTGACAATACATATAGCAATACAATAAAGTATATGTATTACGTTACATGTTCTCATTCATTCACAATAAATTATCAGTGCACTTTTGGGTTTAATCTCTTTATTAGCAAGGTCTCTGGTAAACGTTTCTGTTTCCTCCAGGGGGCGCAGTTCATATACATAAATCTCCTTTAGAACCTCATTCTAATCTCAACACGGTTTTTTTGTACACTACAATTTATCATCTTTTCAGCATATTCATTACAAAAGACAGAAATCAGCCCCAACAATCTGTAAAGTAGTTTAAATATGTCGTATTCAGGACTCTGGGTCTGTGATTAGTTCATTCTGAGCAGTGTAGAGTAAAGCAGCAGGGCCACGTGACAACACAATGCAATTATTAAACCGTACTGGAAATTGTCCGTAGGGCTGCACAATTAATCAAATTTCTAATCGCGATTACAATTATGGATGCCACAATTACGTAATCGTTCAAAGTCCACTTATGTTATTCTGCGTGCTTAAGATGCGTTTTTTTCTTTCTACATGTTATCTGAGGGGTTTTTCCCATTATTTTAATTGTAGTATAACATTATAATACCATTCATATTTTAACTTTTTTATAATTTAAAGAAGAAACCAATCCGATGTATAGTTGACATTTGAGGCTTAATACTATAGAAAAGCACTAAAGGTTTATCAGCTTGTTTATTTTCATATAAAAATACGGCATGCAGTTGCATTAAACAATGGTATAAACATCATTCAATGTAAATTGTGATAATCGTAATTAATAATCGCAATTACAATTTCAAGGCAATAATCGACAATTATGATTTTTGTCATAATCGTGCAGCCCTAATTGTCAGTTTTGTATTTATTTACTTTGGTTAACGCACTTATTTACATGCTTCAGTTCTTTAATTAAATATTACTATATAAATACATTTATTATTATTATTAATCAAGTAAACAGAGAAAATAGACATAACAAGCAGCAAGGGAAACGAAACGCATTCTATCCACTTATTCTTTTTGTTTCAATGTAAATCTGGTTTTCTTAGATGGAGTCGACGGTTGTCTTCTACAAAAGGATAAAGATTGTAAGCGCATTGCTAAACTAAAACCAGAAGCTTTTTGTGAGGCAATCAGTGCATTATGCAATAACACAGCCGGGCTCATCTGTGAATCTGTGCTGCAATTTCAGATTTCATCAGACATCAGTATTTCAACACGCGTCAGCTCAAAAAGTGCATACGACAATATCATAATAAATAATAAAATATATTTATTTTTTCAAATAGAGTTTCAGTATTTGGCACAAAAGATCGTGTTTGGCACTGATTCAGTGTTACAGGCACTACAGTAGAATAAAGCACTTTGGAAATGATTCTGTAAACGAAACCGAAATGTCCACAGAAGATTAAAAACATTCACTCAAAATTCATTTGCTTTGCTTTTGTGAAATGGAGAGACTGTAAAGAGATGAGATGAGCGCAATCTACTGGCACTGTACAACCATTTTTTGAGAAATATTACCATCATTTACAGTATAGATGCGGATATTTAATCTAAACAACATTCCAAATCAAATCCTGTGTTTAAATGGCAGTAGATCTTCATGAACCAGCGACCGGAAATACAGAAAAACCACAACCAACACCTGGTGAATGTCTAAACAAACGTACAATACAAATCAACCACTAACCTAAAAATGAATACAATAACAGCTAAATACTTATTTTACTTGTCTCTGACATCTACATGACTACAGATAACATAGTAACACATTTAAAAGTGTTAAATTCTACAAACTTGTTAAAAAGTGACATAGAAGTGAGTGCTGTTCAGTCCACTAGAGAGGGACAACCAGCACAAATTATTACAGGAACTGATCAATTCTCTCATCATTAATCTTCATGCCATTTCAAGACCATATGATGCTTTTTTTATTTTCATAATTGTTTTGAAAAGGTGGCAGGTTCTTAATGATATTTTATGTGTATATATTTAAAATATAAACATTTTAAACAAATATTTTAAAAAATATCTTTTTTAACATGCATATATTTTAAAAAATCAGATTCTCAGTGATATAATGTGGGGTTTTCATTTAGAAATCAACACAAAACTCATTTTTCTAACAACTGTCAGAATCAGAGAACTGCACTGATGCACGCATGGGTCTAGTTTTAACAATAGATGTGCACTAATAGTGAAACTGAGAGGAATCAAGCCCTTGAAACACATCTAATCTGACGCATCAAGGCTTCTGAATGCAGGATTTGGTGTAAAGTGCTCTCAAAACGTGAAGACTTGAATCTAGGTGGCTTTAGTCCATCCATTCTGAAAAAAGCAACAGTTTAACACAGTGCAGGGTCTCTGATCCTCTTCATGTACTAATGAAAAGGATCAGAGAGCCTTGGCTTCGTCTTGAATGGAATGATTCTTACGGCATTAGCAGCCGCACTTGCTCTGCTCGGCGTCACGCGGCTCTGCCAGGTTGCTGGTGCTGTGGCCGTTGGTGCGAACCATCCCGTCGGGGATCCAGGATTTGTCCACACATCTCTCCATGCGCTTCATGATCAGATCCAGCAGAACCTCCACGGCACGGCTCACGTTCTCACCGTTCGCAGCACTCGTCTCGAAGTACGGGACTCTGCCAGAGATTAGAGCACAAACCACAATTCCAATAGACTTTTGGCACTGGCTAAACTATCAATGCAATACTCGAGGCATAAAAATGTTGGGTAAAATAGTCAATTTATCACTAGCCAGCTGCTTTTATTGAAGCATTTCATTTAGTACTAAGTATATTACTACACATTTCACGATCTCAGAGGAATTTTTTTTTAAATGCAGGTAAAGGATGCATGTGATAGAAGACAGCATCGTTTTGTTGCAGAACAGCCTCCGCACTGATAAGCCCTTAAAATGTTGCCTACATAGGCAGCTCACTAGGTTTGAGAAATTAAGCAGTCTCATAAACATAAACAAACAAATGCACCAGCTTTTACATTCTTCTCTCATGATCACATGAACACTCAGCATGTCAACTGAAAATCAATCTCTTATACAGCAAAACCAAGAAAAACAAATTCTAAGCATTTTTTTTTCATATCCACTCTAAGCTAGTAGTTAAAAATAAAACCAAAAATATTATTTGAAAAAATATTATT
>NW_015551080.1:170758-175212 GCF_001515605.1 Sinocyclocheilus anshuiensis | reverse complement strand
AATCAAGCCCTTGAAACATCTAATCTGACGCATCAAGGCTTCTGAATGCAGGATTTGGTGTAAAGTGCTCTCAAAACGTGAAGACTTGAATCTAGGTGGCTTTAGTCCATCCATTCTGAAAAAAGCAACAGTTTAACACAGTGCAGGGTCTCTGATCCTCTTCATGTACTAATGAAAAGGATCAGAGAGCCTTGGCTTCGTCTTGAATGGAATGATTCTTACGGCATTAGCAGCCGCACTTGCTCTGCTCGGCGTCACGCGGCTCTGCCAGGTTGCTGGTGCTGTGGCCGTTGGTGCGAACCATCCCGTCGGGGATCCAGGATTTGTCCACACATCTCTCCATGCGCTTCATGATCAGATCCAGCAGAACCTCCACGGCACGGCTCACGTTCTCACCGTTCGCAGCACTCGTCTCGAAGTACGGGACTCTGCCAGAGATTAGAGCACAAACCACAATTCCAATAGACTTTTGGCACTGGCTAAACTATCAATGCAATACTCGAGGCATAAAAATGTTGGGTAAAATAGTCAATTTATCACTAGCCAGCTGCTTTTATTGAAGCATTTCATTTAGTACTAAGTATATTACTACACATTTCACGATCTCAGAGGAATTTTTTTTTAAATGCAGGTAAAGGATGCATGTGATAGAAGACAGCATCGTTTTGTTGCAGAACAGCCTCCGCACTGATAAGCCCTTAAAATGTTGCCTACATAGGCAGCTCACTAGGTTTGAGAAATTAAGCAGTCTCATAAACATAAACAAACAAATGCACCAGCTTTTACATTCTTCTCTCATGATCACATGAACACTCAGCATGTCAACTGAAAATCAATCTCTTATACAGCAAAACCAAGAAAAACAAATTCTAAGCATTTTTTTTTCATATCCACTCTAAGCTAGTAGTTAAAAATAAAACCAAAAATATTATTTGAAAAAATATTATTATTATTAGATGATGATCAGTTGCTTCGAGTTGCTACTTGAATAAAATTATTTTAAAAATAATATTAAATAACTGGTATTTCAAAAAAAAAAAATATATATATATATATTTTTTTTTTTTTCATGTATAATAATTACCATTATTAGTAGTAGTAGTATTAGAAAGTAAAAAAATAAAATTAATGGAAACATTTGGTATACCTGCACTACCACATCGAATGTTTGGAATAAAGAAGTCTCTTCTACTCACCAAGGCTGCATTTACTTGATCAAAAATACAGTAAAATTGTGAAATATTATTATTATTTAAATTAACTGTTTTCTATGTGAATTTATGTTATAAACTGTAATTTATTCCAGCGATCAAAGCTGAATTTTCAGCATCATTACTCCAGTCTTCAGTGTCACATGATCTTCAGAAATCATTTGCTGATTTGCTGATAATCATCAATGTATTATCAGTGTTTGTACAAAAGACACACCTGGATGAGTTTAGATGTGAAGATCAGTCAACAGAATATAAACAATCTGATGACATTCAACAGATGAGTCACTGCAAACTCACTGAACGCTGAACTGTCGACAAATATTTTACCTGTCGATCTGCTTGATCTCACAAGACCTAACACGACAGAATCACTATTCATATTAGCTGAGCAGAGAATTTTCATGTAATCACACCGAAGTATTCATGAGGCCGAAACCTTCTCAGATGCCTCAAAAGGCTGATTCTGCATTGCAGAGTGCTTGTCTAAACGGAAGATTCACATGAACACAGTCAATATTAGTTTTTCGGTATACCGCCATCTTAACGTGTCACATTTAACGAGAGCTGCCCTCATCTTAGGCAAACACGCTACAGACACAGCCCTTAAACCAAACATCCTTCGAGTCGCCCGCACCCTGAGAACACGTGTGAAGACCTACATCAAGAAGAGACTCCAACATGCCAGTAAATCCCCTCACCTGTGACGTGGTTCTAACATTTCTACAACTCGATCACACAACCCGGTGTCTCATGTAAATATACTGATACTAATATATCAGCACGATCTAATTAGTTCAATCATCGTCATGTGATGACATCCCAACCAACTTGTCAGCAGCTGAACTTCATAAGGAGCTTCACCAATTGAATGCTTTGAATCGATAGTGAGGTGTTTCTGTCCTGAAGTGCTCTGATTTTTGGGGCAGTCGAGGTCACGTGTGACGTCACGTTCAGAAACAGACACGGATACAGGACGAGTCTCGGGTGAACGCCGTTTCTCACCCGTATTTCTCCGCCAGTTCCCGAGCACTCTCCGCTTTCACCGCGTGCTGGTCCTCGAGGTCTGATTTGTTTCCGCACAAGACGATGTCGGGATTCTCACAGTACGCATGCGTCTGCAGCTGACCTGCCCGAAACATCACAGGAATGAATCATTCGATATTATTATTTTAACAATTATTTATAATAACAACAACAACAACATCAAGCAGCTTAAAGTGGCGTGCCGAAATATTAATAATAATAATTATTATTTATTATTTTGTTGCTGTTAATATTATTTTTAGCTGGGCAATAACTCTAAACTGCTTGGTAAAAAAATTTATTAAATGCATTTATCAATTAAAAAATTATTGTGTTAGATTAGATTAGATTGGCAACTACTCTATGCTGCTAGTTAAAAATAAAAATTAATTAAAAATAATATTAAATAATTATTTCAAAAATTATTTATGATTATTATTAATATTATTTTTATTTAGTTGTACAACCACTGTAAGCTGCTAGGTAAAATTAAAAAAATAAAATTATATATATATATTAAAAATATTTTCATTTTATTTTAGTACTAGTAGTAGAACATGCTAGTTAAAAATTTTATTGTATGTATTAAATACAAATAATATAAAATAAATTGTATTTTTTCTTTATTTTCTTTTATTTTTCTTTATTTTATTTTATTTTATTTTTCTTTTCTTTATTTTATTTTCTTTTTCTTTATTTTATTTTATTTTTCTTTATTTTATTTTACTTTATTTTATTTAATTTTTCTTAATTTTATTTTATTTTTCTTAATTTTATTTTATTTTATTTTGCAATCTCTCTATGCTGCTAGTTAAAAATAAAATGATTAAAAAATAAGTTGTGGGAGGATAATTTGTGCCAAGAAAAAAAAACAATTTATGAAAAAAAGGCAAGAAGCTGCTCATTACATGTGGTAACAAGAGCAATTTAAATAATGAATAGCAACTGTATTAAAACAAATCTGTGCATATTTATGTGTCATATGTTCATTATGGTGAATCTGGGCTTACTCATCCAGTTCCGCACGTCAAGGAAGCTCTGCTCATTCGTGAGGTCAAAGAGTAACAGGAAGCCCATGGCGTCCCTGAAGAACGCTGTGGTCAAACTCCGAAATCTGCATTTAGAGGAGAAGACAGAGAAAACTCAGCCAGAACATCACATGAATCCTCTCGGACTCAGAATGTTATAAAGCAGTGCTGGTCTGCGTCTGACCTCTCCTGTCCGGCCGTATCCCACAGCTGAATGTGAATCCTCTGTCCTCTCCCGACTGTCCCATCAGGACCGGTGGATTTGTACACCTTAAAGGAGGACAGAAGACATTTCTGAGATGCCTAAAGGACTATATTACTGCATAACAGTGCAACAAATATCCTGCCATTCTCTGCAGGCAGCGTGAGCTTTGCCCGTGCAAAACGTGCCACCACAAAGCTACACTGGTGTTGGTGGAGTGGTTTGGTATGTAGTTCCAGGAAACCTGAATGTACTTTTCACACAGTCAAACACAGCCTTGATGACTGAGAGCGGGAAGCGTCTCATTAGTGGCGTGACTCGTGAGTGTGTGGCCCTAAACCATCAGCGTTTGTTTGATGTCTTAAGTGATCAAGTGTTTGTTCTTAAGGAGGGATCCCTGCTCTGTTAAGCCATATGATCCTGCATTCATCTTTCCCATAAAACACACACACACACACACACACACACACACACACACACACACTACCGTAACTCTACCTGCTGATGCAGATTCTGCAAGCAAATCTTCAGTCAGTTTTTGTTACCATGGCAACTGTTATTAGTATACAGTATTCAGTGGGGGACAAAGTTCAGATACCCTAACAAAATATTACTCCCTTAAAAGTAAGTTAGTTAATTTTTTCTCCTCTTTTTTTTTGGGGACTTTCAAATGAGACATTTTTACATTTATTCTGTTTGGTCAAATACAGAATTCTGCAGTCAAATATCTATACTTAACTGAACATGTAATAAACTGAATATCTATCTATCTATCTATCTATCTATCTATCCATCCATCTATCTATCTCTCTATCTATCTATCTGAATATCTATCTATCTCTCTATCTATCTGAATATCTATCTATCTCTCTATCTATCTGAATATCTATCTCTCTATCTATCTCTATCTATCTCTCTATCTATCTCTATCTATCTCTCTATCTCTCTATCTATCTATCTATCTATCTATCTATCTATCATCTATCT